>NW_017670746.1:191445-207713 GCF_001879085.1 Nicotiana attenuata
ATCAGTGTTCGAGCGCCATCCGGGAATCGGCATCTATCAGGTTTTCGAGCCCGGGCATTCCATTGTTTCCTGTCTGCTGTTCAAGTTCGTTGTTGATTGATTGTGCCATTCTATGAGTTGGTAATTTGAATGTAAGATGGACTCTTTTGCAAAGAACCAGTGTATTATGATGCGTCAAGAAAGAGTATCAAAGAGCTCACTAATATCCTTAGCCCCACGGTGGGCGCCAAACTGTTTACCCTAGAATCCGGGTAACAATTGAATTTATATGGGGTTTTAAGGATCCGTGAACTAAAAGATACGAAAGGTTTAGATTGAGGAAAATAAAAGATAAAGACTCAACAATTGCTGTTAAAGTAAATAATCGCAGAATATAATATCGCTTAGAACAATTGTGCTTGATAGCGTACAAGAATTGAGAGAGATGGTACTGTAGTGTAACGATTTCCGATGCCCTCTTTATGGGGTCTTCTCCCCTTTTATACATTCTGATTAAAGGTAAAAATAAGGTAGGTAAATCAATTACATCATGGATCCCTGTAATTATGCCTTAATGGCCTGAAGTGGTTGAGAAAATCACGTTTGGGCGAGATATCCGGCGACGCTTGGTTATCCGTTACGAGTCCGGCTTCCGACCTTGTGTGTTTCTCCATCCGGTGGTGACTCATATCGAGCTCTGCAACGGTCTCGAAATGACTTGACCTCGGTTGTAGACGTGGCCGTCGTTCTACCTTGCATCCAGGTCGGGTTCGATGGCCCCGACTTGCCCCGGACCGGACCCAACCCGGTCGGGCTCAAGCAAAAAAAGGGATCACCCAATACAATATGACTATTCACTGTTTACTAAGAGGAAAGGAGATGACTTTGTAACAGTGTTGATATATGTGGATGACCTATTGATTGCTGGAAATTGCGAAGAGTTCATTAATGAGACCATGGCTGTTCTTCACCAGAAGTTCAAGGTGAAGGATCTTGGTAAACTCAAATATTTTCTGGGAATTGAAGTCATGAGATCCAAAGAAGGGATATTGTTGAATCAAAGAAAATACTGTCTCCAACTCATTTCTGACTTGGGGTTGAGTGGTGCTAAGCCAGTTTCAACTCCAATAGATCTTAACCAAAAATTCACCTCTGCTGAGTTTGACAGACACACTGGGACTGCAGGAGATGAAGTTCTAGCGGATGCAAATGAATACCAAAGGCTGATTGGTCGGCTGATCTATTTGACTATCACACGACCAGACATTGCGTTTGCAGTTCAAACTCTCAGCCAGTTCATGCAAGAGCCCAAAAAGTCTCATTGGGATGCTGCTGTGAGAGTAGTCAAATATCTAAAGCATGAACCAGGGATGGGAATACTTCTAAGTAGTACTGATGCAACTCGCTTAACATGTTTTTGTGATGAAGATTGGGCGAGTTGTCCAAATACAAGGAGGTCTGTAACTGAATACTTGGTCAAATTTGGGAATTCACTTATCTTATGGAAGTCCAAGAAGCAACATACAGTGTCAAGAAGCTCTGCAGAAGCAGAGTATTGAAGCCTAGCAGTTGTGACAGCAGAAGTAGTTTGGTTATTGGGACTGTTTGCTGAACTTGGAGTGACCATCAAGCAGCCTGTAGAAGTCTATTGTGATAGCAAAGCTGCTCTTCAGAATGCAGCCAATCCTATCTTTTATGAACGTACCAAACATATTGAAATCGACTGTTATTTTGTACGCTACAAGATTAAACAAGGAGTGCTTTGCACGCAGTTTATGGGGACTAAAGATCAGCTAGCTGATCTTTTTACCAAAGGCCTTGGACAGTCACAGCATACATTTTTACTAGGCAAGCTTGGATTGCTCAATATTTTGCACCCTCCAGTTTGAGGGGGAGTGTGAACTACTATACAGTTTGAGCTGATTGTAGTTAGTATTAATCGTAGTTAGTCTGTATATTAGCTTAGTTAGCCAGCAGATTAGTTAGTCGGTTATATGTGGGGCCCAGTAGTTGAGTGGGTAAGTTAATACATGTATATAATGTGTATCTTTTCCATTTTACAAAATGAGATTTCATTTCCTCTCAACTGCCAATATCTTCTTCTCTCTCGAGTTCATCTTCCACCTTAGATCCAATTACAATTACTTGGTGAATTTGGAGATTGAGCTCAGATTCACCAAGCTCACAATTAGTATATATATGCTAATGAGATGGATGGATGGATACGTTATGCTATGTTCAAAATTTGATCTTTATTGGGGCAATGACCCTATTTCTTATTACACCTTAATTTCACGAATCATTATCTTTCTGGTTACAACAGATGAAAAGTATTGATGCTACTCGTATCGTACTTGTCCATTGCTTGAAACTTTAATATTACAATATGCAACATCTCTTTGGAATTTACTTGTTAATGGTCCATCACTCAAGTTAAAGCATTAAGCAACGTTGAGATTTCAGGAAAAAACCTTTTGTGGATCTGCAGTTTTTACAAATGTCCCCTTCCCTTGAAAATGCAACTATGTTAAGCATTGGGTTCATCAGTACAATCTGTCTCATCTAGCTACACACTCTAAATTACGTACATGGTTACTTCGTCTTATCTCTTGATATATAATCCTAGCTTCTTCTTTTAAGGGGATACTTTTCATTGGTTTCTCAGGAATCTTACACCTTCATCCCTGCAGTGTTTTCTGAGTTTAGCAATCTCAAGCAGTTGGAATTAAAATTTTTGAAATCGACGGTTAGATAAGTATTCATTGAAATTAGTATATTTTGTGCTATCTTATGTAGTATATGCTAGTTGTTAGATACTAGCATTTTGAGTTAAAAGTGGTAAAGAGATAAGCCATAGCTTGATTGACAATATATATTATGTTGAACTATTTATCAGGTAGAAGAACTATGTCTATTAGTAAAAAAGGTGGACTGTGTTATTAAACGGAACAGTTTTGTTTTCCTCAATTCTGTCAAGAAAAGAATATAATGCAGTATCTTTTAAAATCAAGCTGCTTCTCTCAATATCTGTATCCTTTCCTTTGAGTAGACTTTCTTGAGCTGAGTGATAGAGTATACTCAAACTTTGTTTTGTAACTTGGATGCATTATCTGCTGCTTTCTAAGAAAAGTTTGCGCCTCTTACTTTTAATTGCATTATATCGCTGATCTTTTACTTTGATTTTGTATTCTGATGATGATAAGTGACTCTAAAAGCTAATGCTATTTTTTTTTTCTTCCCTTCAACTTTTGGTGACAGTATAAACTGAGAGATCATTAGTTGCGGAGTTGTCAAGTACGTCGTTACTAAACACTTGGTCTTTAACTACATATTTTTTTTATTTGTAGATCTGCGTTTCCTAAGCATCATTATGTCTTCAAGGAAAGACATGCACAGAAATAGTGGCGAAGCTACAGTGCCCCAAGAGTACCGGTTAACCGAACATCCTTTATCGAAAAATTGTACTATGTATATAGATCAAATATTACTTTATATATATATATATATATATATATATATATATATATATATATATATATATATAGTGAAGGAAGTGCGCGAGGTCAAATCCGTTACCCAACACTTGCATACGCCTGTTTAACCAAAAATAAGCCTTTTGATCAAAATCTAATTTTAGAAGAAAGCGGGTTACTGATAACCAAATTTTACTTCACTTTCCCAACGATATCAAAGGAAAATAATGAAAATAACTAAGGAAAATAGACAAATTGCAAAGTCAAGGTAGAGAATTTTGAGAAAGCAAGAAAGTAAAGAGTATATTTCACTATTGCCTCAGATCTGTCCATACAAATAGAATTCTCTGCTCTTATATAGGAATATACAATTGTAACGGTTTTTTCCCACATAATTTGGGTTGATTATGGGTATTAATGATATTGATTGCCCATAATCTCGGATATCTATAACTGGCGTATTTATTGCTATGAATGCCTCATATCTGTTCCGATTTCCCTTTCTTATTTACTTCCGGTTCATGTATCTTTCCTTCTTTTTATTATTTATTCATTCCGTCCTCATTTATTCCTTGCCAATCTGATAGGCGTGGTACCGTCTCGTGGGTATTTCTTCCCGTGCCTTCTCTTCCCTAACAATTAAGAAAGACACATGTCGTTGTATCATTGTCCCACGTGCCATGCTATGTCAGCATTTCAATATTCCACGTGTAGTGCTTTTTCACCACCAATGCAGATAGTCACCCCACTTTCTTGAATATTCTCTACTGAATATTCGGGGAAGTGGAAAGTTTTTATGGCGGGAATTCCCTGCCGCCGTATTTTCAAATGCAATCATACCTCCTTCTGAACTGATGCGACGCATATCACTTCCATTTAATGATCATGCCACGTGAATTTTGCTAATTGTTTCTTCAGTTCTTCAGCGCTTGTTAGGGCTTTTCTGCAGCCGTATCAGTCACGAAGTGACGGTTCCATTATGATGCTTCATCATGACCTTAATAGTCATGTCTTCTTATAAATACTTCTCCCTTCTTTGATTTTCTAAAGTCTTTCCTCCTTCTTCTTCTTGTTTTACACCTTTTTGCATTTTTCCCTTGTTCTTCTTTAGATAATCATGTCTTCTCCTGATCCTCGCAAGGTTATAATTGTCGATGAATTTGTTTCTTCCAATGCACCTACTAGAAGTAGAAGAGGTGGTAGGCTGCGTAGCCTTGGTTCTATTTCTAACCGTGGTTCCCCCTCTCAAAGTAGTGCTGTCAATCTGTCTTCTTCTAGACCTAGGGCTTCTATAACCCTAAGATCTTCTTCTAGAGATAAAGATTCAATTGAAGCTTTACGTGAACCCACTGTCGATGAAATTGTCCCTCAAGAGTTTTCCTTTGTGACTGATAGTGAATTAATGAAGAGTCAAGTTTTTTCGATGGCTTCCCTTGATCGTGTTGACTGTACCCAACTTTGATTACTACTAGTCTTCTCGCTCTCATTCGAAGAGAATGTTATTGGAAACCTGACTTCCCAATTTTCATTCCTGGTTCCAACCAGAGAATAACTTCATATCAGACTGGTTATTCCTTCGTATACACATCTCCTTTTACCCTAGGCTTTAAACCTCCTATTGATCCAGTGATCATTGAATTCTGCCGTTACTTCAATGTGTGTTTAGGACAGATTTGTCCTATTTTGTGGAGAGCTGTTGCATGCCTCCGTTATTTGTCAAACTTGGCTTCTATGCCTTTTACTTTCCGTAATCTGCTTCATCTTTAATCCCCTAAATTATTTCGAGAAGGAGTTGTCTCCCTTGTGGCCAAAAGTAAAAGTGTATTACTTAGACCTGAAGATGGCAGAGATCGTGGCTGGTATGCCCGCTTCGTTGCTACTCCCACTAGTGCTTTGGTGGGCAAAGAAAACCTGGCTTTACGTAAATATTTCTACCTTGTCTTTTTCCTTTCAAAAAAAATACTCATGTATTTTATTGCCTACTTTTTCTGCAACCATGGAAGTTTTTGAGGAGATTCCTAACTTCCGTGCTTGGGTAGAGAAGTTACTATCTGTTGCCCCTATGGAGAGAAGATCTTAGAAATAACTCTCACAGAGATTTGGCTGAAAAGTTAAGACACACGGATTCCCTATTCGTGGTGTCAGTCCTGCCTCTGTTTCATCCACAAGACTTACCGTGAGTATTGCATAAGAAATAATTCTGAGCTCTTCTTCGAAAAGAAAGGTTTATAAAGCTCGTGGCTCTGAGGGTGAAGAAGAACCATAGGAGGGTTCTTTGGTTCGTAGGCCCCGAGTCAGGAGACGCGTTATTTCTGATGATGAAACTACCCCTCCATGTCACGCCCCAAAATCCGAGGAGCGCGACCGGCGCTCAACCGAGTAAACCCGACCGAGCAAGCCTGTTAGGTCTCATTCTACCCAAACTAATTCATGAATAAATAGGAGATGGACTCCATTAATCAAATTCTATAAATATATCATAAACGATTTCCATTTCATTTTCATTAGCAACTTCATTCACCATTTTAAAGGTATTACAAGTTTTATATATTATTGCCAAACATCAATATTTCTATTTTAAATTCCAATACCCAACACTACCCACAACCTGTCTACGGAGCCTCTAAATACAACTGAAGAATAATATGGAAATGTCGGCAACAAGGCTCCGGCTATACCTTACACAAATACCAAAATAAGACTCCGGGAAGAAAAGCGGCATGATCCACGCAGGGGCCCCGAGAGGAAAGGGGCTCACCAATACAACTGACGGAAAGTGGAGGAGGTGCTACTGTCGGTGGACTGGAGCACCTGCTATAGAACCACCTACAATCATAACAAGAATGTAGCGCCCCCGGCAAAAGGGACGTCGGTACATTTGAATTGTACTGGTATGTATCAACAAATAATATCCCAAGTAAAATCAATTAATACACGGATAACAAACAGTAATAGAATCAACAATTAATGCACATGAAAGGAACAACCAAGGCCAAACAAGTTTCACAATCTCTCCCTTTCCCCTTTCAACATCATTTAACCATATCAATGATTTCACACACTTTCATTTCGATAGTGATAATGATCACGTTCCATCCTTATTACCTCGGCCACCCTTATTATCTCGGCCACCCTTATCACCCCAACCCTCAATTTATCATTTTGTGTTGCGGCGCGCAACCCGATCCCACCGGACAATCACACTTCACACAACAACAATAATTCACAGTTCAATCATATGGCTTCAGGCCATCCAGAATATCATTTCACAACATTCCATCCTTATTACCTCGGCCACCCTTATTACCTCGGCCACCCTTATCACCCCAACCCACAATTTATCATTTTGTGTTGCGGCGCGCAACCCGATTCCACCGAACAATCACAACCACAAACAATACATCACAAGAACCATCATTTCAAGGAAACACAAGTTCATATCAACAATTCATACATTTGGGCCCAAGGCACCATAACTGTCACCAAACAGTAATTCATGTACAAGGTGTTGTCGTAATCGCTCAACTTATTTACGTCATTTCACAATACCCTCTTTCATTACTTACCATGCAGGGTTTTTAGCCATTATACACATTCCCACATTTGGACACATTAACAGTCTTTCATTCGTTAACACATACTTCCATGTCGGCATCCTCAAACATTTACAAGCTTTGCACATAATAAGGTAGTCACATCAAATCACTTTTCACAATCACATATAACACGGTGATGTGGAAATCAACTAAGACAATCAATACACATATTTTCATACAAGGTACACATACCGTATGCTCGTCACAACAAGGGGATTCTTTAAGAGTTAAAGTTAGCCATACATACCTCAATTTTGCCCCTTAATGATACTAAAATGATCCAATACACTTAAGCAACTTCAATCTACAATACAACATTCAATGGGGCCAATATTAGTAATAAATTCCATAACTTATGCCATTTAGGCATATTATCAAACACCCTGTAGGTATAAATCTTTTCATCTCATAACCATAGTATTAGTTCATCCATCTATCACCATTAACTAACAATTTATTCCACCATCATTCCTAACCAATTTATAACTTCCAACAACATATGTATGATCACCCATTCATACCCAACCAACAATTTATATCAAATAATCACCCTTTCAATCTCTACAATAATTATGTATTATATTGGGAACTTATGGCTTCCCATCACTACACCAAGAGTTCCAACACTTAATTCATACTCATATTCCCATTATATATCCATATATGTAAGTCTAAGGGTAAAAGATTACCTCTTGTAGGCCAAATCTTGAAATACAACTTTTGGGATGTTCTTAAGATTTTGAAAAAATCCAATCAAAACCTTGTTTTAACTAGTGATTGAGAGGTGAAATCACCATGAAAACACACTTAAAAACTCACCTTAGGTGTGTGATTGGATACCTTGGTCGGATTGGGGATGGAGAGGATGCCCTAGGCTTGAGAAATGACTTAAATCCTCTCATTTCCCGTCCTTAGGTGTATTTAGAGGTCTGCTACTAGAGCGCCCGCGCTAAGGCCGCGCTAAGGAGGCAGAATACTTCCCAATATGCGCGGCCGCGCTAAGGACGCGCTTCGACACCTGCCCAGTAAAATGGTCGTAACTTTCTGTATACACCTCCAAATGAAGAACGGTTTGGTGCGTTGGAAACTAGACTCAAAGAGATTTAATTTAATAGGTTGTGCATCCCACAACTCCTTATATACACGTATATATGCTCGTCCAAAGTGAGGTCTTGTGCGTATTCATTTGAAATCTTAGCCTATTATGAAATTTTCCAACTTGGCTTAGACTTAGGCTTCCCTTTGGACCTCACATCACTTATTAAATGACTCATACACTTATTCACCACATCCAATTCATTTGCATCATATTTAAAGCACATAAAATATTACAATTAGTCTACCTGCACCCCGAAATCCTATATCGCCTAGCAAAATTTTCCGGGGCCTTGCATTCTCCCCCGCTTAGGTTCATTCGTCCTCGAATGAGAGGTAGAGCCTGACCCAAACACCAACATAACATATTTCTTTTCTATGCTACCTCAAGTCCCTAAATTTTGACTAACTCCCAAATTTTTCAGAAATTTCGCCAGAGTTTCCTTTGTAATTAGGCTTATCTACCTGTCAGAGAGCCCCCGAAACATATTTCCAAGTACCATTACACAGTTTCTGTTATCCCTACAACTGGTATACAATTCATTACCTCAACAACTTGTACATATTCATACACTTTAAACAACTTACACGTAGTTCATTCTCTTTACACCACAAATTGCACATGGTTCAACCAATGTCATTTACTTGCACACAACTGGGTCACTTCAATGAGCCCCATACAATTCAATCACTTTAACATGCCAAAAATGCTTCAATTAATCATTACCAATCTACACTATCATTAATCATTTACCTACCACATAAGTTTCTCAAAATTTTCATTTACTTAAAGGGTTGCACATTACCCAAATAGCAACAACATTTGCAATTTGGCACACATAGGGAAGTTACAACAATAAGGCAATTTGGAAAAATGGGGTGCCTTTGCACAAATCTGAACACTACCTCAAATTGCTTAAAGACAACTATTCGCACGATCACTACTAGACTTGTTCAAACAGATGGGGATATTTTTCTTTCATTTCATTTTCCGCTTCCCCCTGGCTTCCTCGACTCGTTGACTTCGCCATAATACTTTAACTGAAGCGACTTTCTTGTTTCTCAATTTACGGACTTGCCTATCAACAATAGCAACCGAAATTTCTTCATACGATAACTCTTCATTAACCTCGATAGTCTCAACTGGCACGATGGTGGATGGATCTCCAACCACGGGGAAAATACAAATTTATGAGGAACAACCATGGGGAAACATCATACTCCTAGTGCGACCTACCTAATGGGAAATGCGCTTACGTACCCTTCATTATCAATTCACATAACATCTACATGGGAAATTTTTTGAGAATAACCAGTTCACCCTCCTGAATTATAAATCTCTACTCGAACACCCATGCTAAACCTTGATGACCTTCGATGATTACTTAAGATGTGCTATCATAAACTGGCCATAAAACTACCTATCGAACATATGCGATCACACAGGGATGATCCCTATTTGACATGTTTGGACCTTCAATACCTAATAAATTCAATGCAATGAGGAACATAGAGTTCGAGATTGTGTTGGAGTTATCCAGGAATTCATTAATGCACTGAGTAGAGTACTTTCTGAGGTTATATGCTAAGGGACATGAAAGTTACAACTAACAATGCTGACATGGTTAATTACTGTGGTGACGTCAATTATTACACAAATGAGGCATAGGGGTAAGTAGTACATTGGCAATAGGAATCATCAAGGAGGAATATTCAAGTACATGCCCCAGTCGTTTCCTAGAGTGAAGGGAAAATCAATTCATACTCTGGTACCTTGAATGCGATATGAGATTCAAAATACATGAAGTGGAATTACACTCCTGACGTTAGCTGACACAAGGAATCTATGCCATAAGCCCATGAGGATGAAAATGAAGTTAAAACACTTATGAGATTATCATAATTCAAACAGCTTAACCCTCCCTGACAATTGACCCTATATGAGAGAACTAAAGGTACGATAACTTGTCTTCCAAATCAATATGCTCATGATATGTGCAAAAATCTCAAGGCACCGAATCTCCCCCTTTCACGAGTAGAACCACATATCTAAGACATCTAAATGTTGGGATGAAATCATGTATTGGTTGGAGGCATTCTAATGGTTAATTATGATGCTTCGGGGAGAAAGACAAATGACACTCCTATTCACCCAAGGAGGTGTAATACCAAGGGTAGCAAAACTTCCCTCACATGAAAATGATATAGTCAATTATTCTAGAAGTCGAGTGAGAAGAAGCCACGTAACCCATCCAATCCGACCCATTTGAGACTTTGAAAAAAAAGGGACGCACTTTGGTTTGAAATCGGGGCAAAGCCTGAGCTTAAAGAAAAATCATTAATTTTGAAACCCATGAGACAAGCCCTCGTAGTCCTAGAAAATCGATAACAATGGCGAGAAAGTACTTAAAACCATTACGAGTTGGTATAAAATCAAGGCCTCAAGGTGCCCACATGGATAAGTTTGGAAGGAATGAGACGTCTTAATGCATTAATCGGGGAAAAGTAACCTAGGTTATCTAGTCACATGGACAAGTGGAGCAGGTAGATGATTGTTTAGGAGAACATCTCATAAGGAGTGCGAGCAATATCTTTTTATCCTAACAAAAGGAACATGTCCCCATCCTTAATGTTATAAGACTTCCCCTTTGATGCCATGAAACATAAACGAATTTTACGATGAGAGTTATTAGATGAAATAGATAGTAGGGTAGCAAAACCAATGAGCACCACTTGGAACCAACGAGCTTAAACCAAGTTGAAGACATTAGAAGTCTGTAGGAAAGGAGAGATTTGCCCACTCTCGGGGCGCTTGTAGAGTACATAAAAGAAAAATGAGGCGAATTTAATCGAATCATATAGTTGGATAACTAGTTGAGATAATATCGCATTGAAGATTACGGGTGAACGACACGTGATGCAAGACAAATGAAAGAAAATGAGAGAGCCTTATGGAAGTAACCTTTACATTGTAACATGTAACCACTAGGAATGGTGGTAGTATAAAGCGATTACGAGAAGCTACATTTCTGCAAGAAGATCTATGTATGTAGTCACGTGATGTATAGCTCTAGAATTCAAAATAATCCAATTATGTTTAGCAACTCAGCTTCATAATGAAGCACTACAACACACTTTTACACAACCAGCTATTACAAATCACATTGGGAGATGCTATAAGACTTGACTGAGAGAAAGGCTTTGACATATGAATGTGTTACTAGGTGTATTTCTCCTTGGCCAACCCGAAACCAAAAGGCGAGACTTAGACTGATAAGCAGGTCGCTGGACTAGCACAAGTGTAGATAATCCATTATCGGAAAGAGATCATCCAATTTCAGTAATTGCGGCATGTTATCAACCCTTGATGAACTTGAAGTGATATGAGAACCCAATGAGATAGTATAGAATAATCATGGAGGGTTTGCAGATGTTCATAATGAGTTCTTCATGGATTTTGACTTGAGAACTACCCAGATGCTAATGAAATACAGAAGAACATGAGAAACAGGCGTTGTGCTATAATAACCCCCAAAGGTGTGCTTGGTCTTGATGGAGAGCCTAGTAATGGTCCTTACGAGACAGAAATTGTTACAATGACTAATAGAAGGATATGTTCTCTTATGGTTATCGAACAAGTGTGGGGAAACTAGAACAATGAATTTACTAACTAAAGAACACAATGAACACATGTTATGGAGATGTAAAGAGAAAGTAAGCATTTGTTATGAGCTGGACATGCTTCTGCTATATTATCTCCCAACTGCAATATACGACCATGCCACGAGAAACTACAATACTAGGAGAAAGTGAGCTATTTACCGCGGGATGTCCCAAGTGGACACGAAAGTTATGGAGACACAAGATCTTCCTATGACGTGGATGTGAGGATCTCAATTTTCAGAGTGACTTTACGCACACGGTGACCATTTCGATTGACATGCACTCATGTGAGGTGTTAAGGTATGCTCTTATGTTACTAGGCAGTGAGAAGCTTTCATGATGATATTCGCAAGAGAGTAGATTGACTGTTCAAACCATATAAGCCATATACATAACTGAGTAAAAGAGTGACTCGAGAAGGATCGCAACGCTAGGATGCTTTGAATGGAACTTGACACCACATAGGTAAACTTTACGACGGTGCATGTATAGGCATAAGCGATTAGATTTTGTCCATTTAAATGAAAAGATTCTGTAAGGAATTCATCGGATATAGTCCCTTGGTGAGAATTTAGGAAAAGCAAGTGGGAAGTATCAATCCTAGAGTTATAACTCAATTCAAGGGCATAATTATAGAACTTAATTCCACAAGAATGTAAATAAGAGAATTCATAATAGAGTGGATTCACGAATAGTGCGTCTCGTTCAAAGAGTCGATACACGCAATGTTTTGTCATTCAACATCTTGTTAATACCATGTTTATGAGGACTCTTCAATATGGATGTACATATACAATGAGTAGAAATTTTCATTTGACTCACTTAATGACGTTAGGTTGATAGGGCAATAGCTTAATCGATACCCCTCGACTCCACATCCCTAACGTACGTAGGTAACATACTGATATACTACACGATCTGATGGTGCAGAGAGATCAACAGGGACAAGGACACTCCCCCTCTTAGCGATATGTTTTACCAATCCATCCACAGCTCAATACATTCTCCTAACAAGTCCTTGGGAAATCCACTCGGAATCAATGGTGGGATCAATCCCTCTTTACATGCTTCAAATTCGCGGATTATGGTATTAAGGTTACCAATCTTGAGAATAAGACTTAGAGAGGAAATCAGCTCCCTAACTTGAGTTGTATCGCACGATTGGAGTATCAAAGAAGGGTGAAATTCCTGAATGTCCGAATAGCCTCCAACTTATAGATGTGGTTGACTACACACCGATAAGAAGGACTCTACTAGACATGGCTCCGAGACATCCTAGGACACTTTAAAAACTTAGGCTCTGATACCAAGTTTGTCACACCCCAAAATCCGAGGAGCGCGACCGGCGCTCAACCGAGTAAACCCGACCGAGCAAGCCTGTTAGTCTCATTCTACCCAAACTAATTCATGAATAAATAGGAGATGGACTCCATTAATCAAATTCTATAAACATATCACTAACGATTTCCATTTCATTTTCAATAGCAACTTCATTCACCATTTTTAAGGTATTACAAGTTTTATACATCATTGCCAAACATCAATATTTCTATTTTAAATTCCAATACCGGACACTACCCACAACCTGTCTACGGAGCCTCTAAGTACAACTGAAGAATAATATGGAAATGTCGGCAACAAGGCTCCGGCTATACCTTACACAAATAACAAAATAAGACTCCGGGAAGAAAAGCGGCATGATCCACGCAGGGGCCCCGAGAGGAAAGGGGCTCACCAATACAGCTGACGGAAAGTGGAGGAGGTGCTACTGTCCGTGGACTGGAGTACCTGCTATAGAACCACCTACAATCATAACAAGAATGTAGCGCCCCCGGTAAAAGGGACGTTAGTACATTTGAATTGTACTGGTATGTATCAACAAACTTTATCCCAAGTAAAATCAATCAATACACGGATAACAAACAGTAATAGAATCAATGATTTCACACTCTTTCATTTCGATAGTGATAATGATCACGTTCCATCCTTATTACCGCGGCCACCCTTATCACCCCAACCCTCAATTTATCATTTTGTGTTGGGGCACGCAACCCGATCCCATCGGACAATCACACTTCACACAACAACAATAGTTCACAGTTCAATCACATGGCTTCTGGCCATCCAGAATATCATTTCACAACATTCCATCCTTATTACCTCGGCCACCCTTATCACCCCAATCCACAATTTATCATTTTGTGTTGCGGCGCGCAACCCAATCCCACCGGACAATCACAACCACAAACAATACATCACAAGAACCATCATTTCAAGGAAACACAAGTTCATATCAACAATTCATACATTTGGGCCCAAGGCACCATAACTGTCACCAAGCAGTAATTCATGTACAAGGTGTTGTCATAATCGTTCAACTTATTTACGTCATTTCACAATACCCTCTTTCATTACTTACCACGCAGGGTTTCTAGCCATTATACACATTCCTGCATTTGGACACATTAACATTCTTTCATTCGTTAACACATACTTCCATGTCGGCATCCTCAAGCATTTACAAGCTTTGCACATAATAAGGTAGGCACATCAAATCACTTTTCATAATCACATATAATACGGTGGTGTGGAAATCAACTAAGACAATCAATACACATATTTTCATACAAGGTACACATACTGTATGCTCGTCACAACAAGGGGATTCTACAAGAGTTAAAGTTAGCCATACATACCTCAATTTCGCCCCTTAATGATACTAAAATGATCCAATACACTTAAGCAACTTCAATCTACAATACAACATTCAATGGGGCCAATATTAGTAACAAATTCCATAACTTATGCCATTTAGGCATATTATCAAATACCTTGTAGGTATAAATCTTTTCATCTCATAACCATAGTATTAGTTCATCCATCTATCACCATTAACTAACAATTTATTCCACCATCATTCCTAACCAATTTATAACTTCCAACAACATATGTATGATCACCCATTCATACCCAACCAATAATTTATATCAAATAATCACCCTTTCAATCTCTACAATAATTATGCATTTATATTGGGAACTTATGGCTTCCCATCACTACACCAAGAGTTCCAACACTTAATTCATACTCATATTCCCATAATATATCCATATATGTAAGTCTAAGGGTAAAAGATTACCTCTTGTAGGCCAAATGTTGAAAGACAACTTTTGGGATGTTCTTGAGATTTTGAAGGAATCCTATGAAATCCAATCAAAACCCTGTTTTAACTAGTGATTGAGAGGTGAAATCACCATGAAAATACACTTAAAAACTCACCTTAGGTGTGTGATTGGATACCTTGGTCGGATTGGGGATGGAGAGGATGCCCTTGGCTTGAGAAATGACTTAAATCCTCTCATTTCCCGTCCTTAGGTGTATTTAGAGGTCTGCTACTAGCGAGGCCGCGCTAAGGAGGCAGAATACTTCCCAATATACGCGGCCGCGCTAAGGCCGCGCTTCAACACCTGCCCTGCAAATGGTCGTAACTTTCTGTATACACCTCCAAATGACAAACGGTTTGGTGCGTTGGAAATTAGACTCAAAGAGCTTTAATTTGATAGGTTGTGCATCCCTCAACTCCTTATATACACGTAGATATGCTCGTCCAAAGTGAGGTCTTGTGCGTATTCATTTGAAATCTTAGCCTATTATGAAATTTTCCAACTTGGCTTAGACTTAGGCTTCCCTTTGAACCTCACATCACTTATTACATGACTCATACACTTATTCACCACATCCGATTCATTTGCGTCATATTTAAAGCACATAAAATATTACAATTAGTCTACCTGGCACCCCGAAATCCTATATCGCCTAGCAAAATTTTTTTTTTCCGGGGCCTTACATTCTCCCCCGCTTAGGATCATTCGTCCTCGAATGAGAGGTAGAGCCTGACCCAAACACCCAACATAACATATTTCTTTTCTATCCTACCTCAAGTCCCTAAATTTTGACTAACTCCCAAATTTTTCAGAAATTTCGCCAGAGTTTCCTTTGTAATTAGGCCTATCTACCTGTCAGAGAGCCCCCGAAACATATTTTCAAGTACCATTACACAGTTTCTGTTATCCCTACAACTGGTATACAATTTATTACCTCAACAACTTGTACATATTCATACACATTAAACAACTTACACGTAGTTCATTCTCTTTACACCACAAATTGCACATGGTTCAACCAATGTCATTTACTTGCACACAACTGGGTCACTTCAATGAGCCCCATACAATTCAATCACTTTAACATGCCAAAAATGCTTCAATTAATCATTACCAATCTACACTATCATTAATCATTTACCTACCACGTAAGTTTCTCAAAATTTTCATTTACTTCAAGGGTTGCACATTACCCAAATAGCAACAACATTTGCAATTTGGCACACATAGGGAAGTTACAACCGTAAGGCCATTTGGAAAAATGGGGTTCCTTTGCACAAAATCTGAACACTACCTCA
>NW_017670746.1:207729-267661 GCF_001879085.1 Nicotiana attenuata
TTTATATCTAAATGCGGAAATGTAAACTAACCTAGAAAGCAAGTAAAATGATCAATGGCTACAAGTATGGTTGCATCGGGAATTACACTCAAGTAACGATCCAATGTATTTCATGATTTTACAAATATGAGCGAGTTTATGTTAATTAGCCACGGGTAATAATTCTTAATTAGCTTCTTCCGAAGACTAACAAGACTTCCTAATTGAATTATCCCTAAAACAATTAGAAGATTAAGCACACCCGGAATGGCTACAAGTAGTTCAATCCTATCCCTAGGTAGAATCTATAAAATGAGGGTTAACGCCTCAAGTTCTTGTTAATTAATCTTTCCCAACCCCAAATTATCTTTTCCAAAATTAATTCGGAGTTAATGGGTGAGTCCTAGGGTTAGCTAATCCCTTTGGAAACATTAAAGAACAAGAATAATTAAAATAACAATAACTCACTTCATAAATAAATAAAAATCATTCAATACATAAGCACAACAAGGTATTTAATCCACACTTTAAATATGAGTATTTCCATAAACAAGATTTAAGTGTTGAATAAATACTACACACTTAGATATAGAATACAAAGCAAGGAAATGAAGAAAGCAACATAAATGGGTAAGAAATTCTCAACCAAAAGCTTCAATCTTCAAGACCAAAGTGTGTGTGCAAAGCCCTAGCTTCCAAAACTTGTTCTCTCTAGCCCTAAGAACTGAAAATAAGCCAAAGATATGCCAAAAGATATTTTACAAATGAGCCTAATCGGGTATTAAATGGTTTGGGGATCAAAAGTGTGAAATTCCAGAATTGCCCAAGCCTGAAGCACGATCTTCGCAATTGCGAACAAAAGTTCACAATTTCCAAACTTGCCCAGACTGCCCAGGTTCGCATTTGCGATGAGACCTTCGCATTTGCGAAGGTTGACTATCCAGGTTGACTTCGCATTTGCGAAGTGGTCTTCGCATTTGCGAACACTGCCTATTCTTGCTGAGTTCGCATTTGCGAACTCCTCTTCGCATTTGCGAAGACTGACCTTTATGGCTGACTTCGCTTTTCCCAAGCTCTGGTCGCATTTGCGACCCCTGAGGGCACTGCCCAGATTTTTCTCTCTTTTTGGCTTCTTTTGACTTGTTTTCACTTGGTTTCTTCACCATTACTTCTAAATCACAATCACCCTGTAAAATAGAAGTAAATGACAGTAAATACATGATTTTATCACTCAAACATAACAAAAGTATAGGTTTAAAGGCAAGATAAGTTGGTAAAATACCAGCTTATCACACCCCCAAACTTGAACTATTGCTTGTCCTCAAGCAACGAAAACGACAAAATCTCCTCCCAAGTGGCTAAATCAACCTCATATCCTATCACACCAAGCCAAAAAGAAAGTCTACTTTAAGCACAAATGCATGACTTTGATTGGTACCAACAATTACTCCAAAGCATTTGAATTATCAAGCACTTCACATAAACTTCATTATACTTCAAGTGCTCAAACACTAATGCAAATCAAATTAGCAATCAAGTCATGACACTAAAGCTTCAAAATTTGCCTCTCTATCACAATCAACTTTCTTTGGTCATTCTTTCCAATTGAAAATGGGATTAAATTCACAACTCAAATCTCACGTGCCCTCACATTTAAGAGAGGATTCCACACTCATAAATCTTAATTTCAAAACAAAAATGAGATATCAAATGGAAAGAATTAACCCTCTCTCAAAAAGATGTTCAAATGCATACAAGTAGTACCATAGGCTTGCCCTTCATGTATTCCTCCACTAATGTAGACAACTTGGTTCAAAATCAATTAGGACTTAAAGGGTTGTAGTTTAGGCTTTTGGTTAGGGTAAGGCAAAATTTTGGTTAAAGTGACTCAAAACCTCCCAAAGCACTACAATATTTACAATTAAAGTCCCCTTCCTTCAAAAACATTTTCCATCCTTTCCTCACTTTTCATTCCACACCTAGTCTTCCCTCTATTCACGACTTTTTATCACTTCATTCTATATACATTTTTTTTTTCTTTTTTTTCTTTTTTTTTTCATATTTTTTCTCTACCTTCCACCTTTTCAAACAACTTCCATATCACAACTTTTCTAACCTTCAACCCCCAAACTTAGGCTTTTAGTCTATATTTACACTTTCAAAGTACTTAGGGAG
Organism: Nicotiana attenuata; assembly: GCF_001879085.1. Classification (NCBI taxonomy): domain Eukaryota; kingdom Viridiplantae; phylum Streptophyta; class Magnoliopsida; order Solanales; family Solanaceae; genus Nicotiana; species Nicotiana attenuata. The sequence continues at coordinate 209,884 of NW_017670746.1, forward strand.
GTAGGGTGTCAAAAGCTAGATCAATTAAGAACAAAGGATTTAAGCTTGTAATATGGTTGCCAAAGAATAAGGTTAAAGGCTCAAAATGGGTTGACTAGGGAAAATATTTAAGGGTAGGAAATTTAAGGTATACTAGCAGTCCAAGGAAGGCCTAATATCATTTCTCAAACCAAGTTAGTCTATAATTTCGCCTTAAAGCACATTCCGAGCAAGTTCTAGACCACAATTACTACAAAAGAACTCACAAATAAACCTCACCACACATGGCACATGAAAACTCAAGTGGAATACAAATCCAAAATCCAATTAGAACGAATGGCGCAAAGAGGTTGCCTATAGCCTAAAGAAAGCTATTTAGTGAATTAAAGAGCCAAAAATTGAGTCTAACAGGTCATGACATTTTTTACTTCAATCGTTTTCTTTTTCAACAATCAAAAATTCATATGCCAAGGTTTAAATCATATTGGTACCAAGCAAGCCACAACATGGTCAATGGGCACAAATCCCAACTCAAACCCTTTATTTTCCTAATTTAACAAAAGCTAATCCTAACTACAAGACTAATTCCCTTAAGAAAGTTGTCAATCTATCTATCGACAAATTTTTTTTTTACAATTACCCGGTTCAAGAAGAAAATTGGCATCCTTAGAAAAAGAACCGTGGTATAAAGAAAACTAAGGATATCGCCACTAGCACAAAGCATACTAAAAATAAAAAAAAATTAAGAAGCTAATAAATATCAAGTAACTAAACATACCAATATCAACATACTAATATAACACATGATATAGAAATATACTAATAACAAAATGAAAAACAATCACAGTACTAATCCGCCAAATATCCACAATTATGCTAAAATAACAGTTATACAAAAAGCCACCCCCAACCAAAGATATTGCATTGTCCCCAATGCAACAAAACATGATAGAGTAAAAATGAAGGAAAGTGCTCCCTGAATACTGCATCAACTGCTCTCCTCGCTATCTGAGTTAGAATCATCCTCCTCTCCTTCCTCCTCAGGCTACTCAACAGGAACCTCATCATCCTCCACAGCCCTGGTCGATGGTATCCGGTCCTGAGGCTTTAGGACCTTCCACAACCCTTTCACACCCTTCCACATGCGAGTAAAGAATTTGTCTCTTTTCTTCTCCCTTTTTACCATCTGGGTGTGTGCCTTTTCTAGATTGCTGTGGGAAGTGCTCAAATCACCATGCTTCTTGGCCATCTCAGTGTACGCTTTCTCCAGTGCCTTGAGGTGATCCCCCTGCTTCCTTTGATCTTCAATGTATTTCTGGAACTCTTTCTTTGAAATGTAAGCAGGTCCTCAGATGTCTCCCCAGGTCCTTGGGGAAGGCCAGCTACTAACTCGCGAATCACTCGCATCTCGTCACTGAGCATAGCAAATGGTCCTCCTGCAGAGGAGGATGGCTGACTACTCGGATCTACCTGAGAAGAAGAACCCAACTTTCTCTTTTTGCTCTTCACTGCGCCGCCCTCTCCTCTCTTCTTCAACGGATGCAGTGGCTTTCCTGGAGCAATGGCAAAACAAGAGAGGGAAATGAGAAAATAAAAACAAAGAGAAAGCAAAGGTATGAATGAAAAGAAAAAAGAAAGAAAAAGAGGAAAAAAGAGAAGTTGCAAATGGAAATAAGGAAAAGCTGGGATGACGCAAGTAACTGATCAAATACATAATAGAAATGGTTAACTGCTTAGGTGCATTCGTGCCCCAAAATGTGCGGTTACCAATCTGTTAAGGCCCTAACCGATAACAAAGTTGTTGTTGATGTATTGAGTCCAGACAGGTGGTTAGTTGATTGGCATTCTGGCACCTCACTCCTACAACACCCGGTCCAAGGACAAACTGAACATGGCCAACCAAGAACTAGAGGCGAGTATTGTCGATCCGTCAAGAGAGGTAGAAGAATTGGATGTTAATGCGATAAAAGAAGAGATGCATAAGTTAAAGCAACAAATGACTGAAATGTACCAGGCCTGGTCAAAGGGGCATCCACCACCGGTTTATCCCGCCAACCCTGCTTATATCCCCCCATTGGCTCAATATCAGGAGCCTCCTACTGTGAATTCATCTCCAGCATTTCCCCCCTACCAACAATGCTATGGCACCATTTCCCAAACACCACCAGCTCCACCACCCAAACAAGTCCCATACCCTCCTCCACTAGTCACTCCTGTCTTTGTGGCACCTCCACCTGCCGCATTACAACGATCTTCCAGTAAGCCTCTGTTCCAGACTCATGACAACCAGTATTACCCCCCAGAACCTACCTTCAAAGTGCCAGAAACATGTTCTCACTCCCCTCATTTTCATCTCTCGGCAGAAACTGAGAAGCCTCCTAAGAATCCCGAGTAGGAGGAGATGATTAGGAAAGTCAAAAGCTTGGAGCAATCTTTCAGGAATATGCAGGGGCTAGGTGGTCAAGTAAGCGTGGCGTATAAAGACCTGTGTCTGTTCCCAGATGTTCAACTACCGGCAGGATTTAAGATGCCTAAATTTGACTTGTACGACGGACACGGTGATCCAGTGGCACATCTGAGAGGTTTTTGTAGCAAGATGAGAGGAGAAGGCGGGAGAGATGAATTACTGATGGCGTATTTCAGTCAAAGTTTAAGTGGCTCAGCTTTGGAATGGTACACCCGACAAGATCATGGTCGGTGGTACACATGGGACGATCTGGCCCAAGCCTTCGCATGCCATTTTCAGTATAATCTTGAAATTGTTCCAGATTGTCTGTCATTGATGAAAATTGAGCAAAAGCCTGGGGAGAGTTTCAGAGAATATGGCTTCCGTTGGAGAGAGCAAGCAGCGAGGGTTGACCCTCCGATGAAAGAGAGTGAAATGGTTGATTATTTCTTGCAGGCCTTAGAGCCCACTTATTTTGGTCACTTGGTGTCAGCAGTAGGGAAATCCTTTAACGAAGTGATAAAAATGGGAAGTATGGTAGAGGAAGGACTCAAATCTAACAAAATCATGAGTTATTCAGCAATTAAGGTGACCACCCAGGCCATCCAACACGGCACTGGGGGTGTATTGGGAAAGAAGAAGAAAGAGGACGTTACAACAATTGAGTCAAGAACTTGGTCCGGGGGCCCATCACCTTACTATAACCAGCCTCGAACCCACCACCAAACTAACCCCCACACTCCATATATCCCACCACAACACTACTACCTACCGCCAGATCCCCATTTTTCTGTCCATCACGTACAAACATACACTCAACCTCCTACCCACGCACAATGGCGTGCGCCAGCTCCACAAAATACATACCCAGCTCCACAAAATGCCTATCCACCCCCAAGAGCTTACAGAAACCCCCCTGGAACAGGTTTCCTACCAAATCAAGCCTTCAAGAATGAGAGGCCGCAGAAGAAGAAGACTTTCACTCCATTGGGAGAATCATATACTAGTCTATCCCACAGGTTGAGACAGTTGGGTATGTTGAATCCGATTGAGCCTAAACTGCCAAATCCTCCCCCGAGAAATCTTGACCACTCGGTGAATTGTGAGTATTGTTCAGGTGCTCCAGGGCATGATACCGAGAAATCCTGGCACTTGAAAATAGCCATTCAAGAGCTCATTGATACCCATCGGATCGAGGTTCAAGCCCAGAGGCGCCCAATATCAACCAGAATCCGTTGCCGGGCCATTATGAGACCAATATGATTGAGATAGTGCATAAGGGAGCGGAGCCTAAGAAGCCTTCACAGAACGTCGTGATGATTCAGTCCAGTGAGGTCCAGCCGGTTGAAAAGTCAACAAGTGAGAAATTAGTTATCAGGTTGAGCGGGACAAACAGTGAACCATCTGCGGTAGTCAAGAAAGAGTCCTCAAGTGAGGTTGCAGCAAAACAAGAAAGGGCAAAAGTGGTTGCGCCAGGAGTGGAGAACAAGCCTATCGTGATTATGGAGGGTGCCCACACAAATCCCATCATTGTCAAGCCAGGGGCTAGGAAGCGCCCAGTAACAACAGTTCCTAGTTCTGTGGTTGATCTTGATAAAGAGTTGATTGAAAGGTTCGAGAAGTTGTTCGACGATATGAACATGGTAGAAGTTGGAGAGGGTTCTAGCAAGGTGGATGTGCAATTTGTCGGGCCAGGTGCAAAGATTAACAATTGGGAAGCTACTCCTCTCCCTACCCGGAAGGGGTTTTGGTAGTTTGCTTTGATTTTCTTTCAGTTTATCAGGATTATTCCAGGGGTGTAATTCAGATTCTATGTTCCGTCCGTTTGGATGCATAAACCTTGTTATCTTTTGATTTCAATGAAATGAAATTCCCTTTTTTCATCATTCCTGTTAATTTTATTTTTGTTTTTCTTTTCTTCCTTACACATTTCTTTTTATGCTGGTTTCAATGACATGACATGCATGAGGAATCTTCGGCCCAGTTTTAAAAGCCTAGCTAATTCTGAAAAGTTTAAATCCCATCCTTTCGGATTATCGCTGAAGCCGAAATTGATGATGATGAGTGGGTCAGAACCCGCCTGAGCAATTGAGTTTGAATCGATGAGAAAAGATTGGCAGCAGTGTGTCATGGCCAATTGCACCAACAGAGAATGGCAAGAGCATATAATAAGAAGGTGCGTCCACGGAAGTTTGAAGTGGGTCAGCAAGTGTTGAGATGTATCCTTCCACATCAGGCTGAGGCCAAAGGCAAGTTCGCCCCAAACTGGCAAGGGCCGTTCATCGTAACTAGAGTGTTGTCAAATGGTGCTTTGTATTTATCAGACATAGAAGGCAAGTGTGTAGAAATGGCCATCAATTCCGATGCGGTCAAGAGATATTATGTATGATTTTCTCTGGTTAAATTGTATTTGTTTGCACTTGGCATGTTTTGAAGATTGGAATGACAAAGGCATTTTGTTCTGCTATCTAAACACTTTATCCTTTGTTACCCCTTTGAGCCTTATTTGTTTTCTTTCATACCCCTCTTTCGGAATCAGTAGTAAAGATCAGAAACACAGGCGTGAAAGATAAGTAAAAGGAAAGAGAAAAGAAAAAGAATGAAAAGAGAGAGTAGGAAAAAGGAAGAAGAAAAGAAAAAAGAAAAAGAAGAAAAGAAAAAGAGAAGAAAGGAAAAGAAAAAGAAAACCAACAAAAAAAGAAAAAGGAAAGAAAAAGAGAGAGAGAAAAGAAAGAGATAAGAGAAAATCACAACAACAAAGTAATTTCTATGACATGAACTATGTTCGACCTGATTCCTTTTAAGGATACGTAGGCAGCCTCACGGTTCGGTCCCATCAAAATAAAAATCCAAAAGTCCCCAAGCAAGAAACTAGGGCAGAAGTTGTGGTTGTTGTAAGAAATCTTATGAAAGTTGTAATTTTTAACCCATGTTGAATTGTCTTGAGCCTTGATACCCTTTCTTTCTAACCCTATCCAAAAGCCCATATTACGGTCCAAAGAAAGACCTTCTGATCAGTCTTCAAGAGATGCCAAGTCAAGAAAGTAGAGGTGATTCATTTCAAGGGCAACACTCTAGTCCAAGCAGGAAAATAAGGAAAAATGAGAAAGTTTTATTGGTGAAAACCCTCACGGGCACCGTAAGGCGACGGGAGCTGAGAGAAATGAAAAATGAGAGAGTCTTATTGGTGAAAACCCTCATGGGCACCTTGAGGCAAAGTGAGTTGAGAGTTGAACAAATGAGAGAGGTCTGTTGGTGAAAACCTTTCAGGGCACCGCATGATGAACAAGGTTAAGGTTGGGTGAAGAAATCAGGATATGGAATTCCGGGGCAACAAAGTATGGCAACTGAAAGTTGATTGGTTGGACAGATTGGGCCGATTAGTCCGAAATGCATGTCATGATCAATGGTACCAGCTGTTCCACTCAGATAAGTCTCTTTTCCTTTTTCTTTTTAGCAAGTCGTTCGATTTTGGATTTTCTTTATCCTTAACTCTCAAGGTCATTGCATTTCATTTCTTTTGGGGTTTTGTTTCTCTAAAATGTTCCAATGTCAGTCTTGTTCAAAGAAAATAAGAAAGGATTTCAAAGCTTACTACCAATTTCCAAAATTGCAAAGCACAGTGGGACCAGAACATACCAAAGATAGCAGGATGTAAAGTGGGATATAGGGAGTCACCGGAAGTTTCATCGGTAGAATGTCTTGGTAACTTCATGGGGAATGCAAAGGATCAGAGAAAGGGGTCAGCGATGTAAAACAACGGTTTGGGTACAGAACATTCGGGTCATCAAAGGTCATGAGGTTTGAAAGTCAGTCAGAAAATCAAGAGGTTTGGGGCCAATTCGGAGAAGCAGGTCAAAGCAAAACACGGCAGCGGAGAGACCTTCAGCAAGAATGCCATCAACTAACCAAACATTTTAAACTGACAAGATTTTCCTTTGATTGAAACAGGGGCAGAAAATTTTGTTTGTTTCGGAGGAACTCTCCGTAAGGGAAGAGCAAGCACCAAACAGGTTTGACCGTAAACTCTCAAGACCTTCCTGGGAAATGTGGCTTAGTTAAATTTCAAAACAATCATGAATAACATAGCTTAGTATAAAGGAATGTAAGTTTGTTTCAAAGTTTGCATGTTTAAGATAGGATTCAATTAGGAGTTGTCAGGAACCCCCCCCCCCCCTCCCGAATAATGGGACCTAGCTTTAAGATTGCTGTTAGATAACAAGATGTAGCGAAAATAATATAATTTAGATTTAAAATTGTTGTTTAATTAGGAATTGTTAGGACCTTCTGGATAATAGGATGTATTTTTAAGACCCTCTTAGATAACAGGACTCAGCGGAAGTAATACCTTGGATTTATAATTGTTGTTTAATTAAGAGTTATCAGGACCCCCTGGATAATAGGACCTAGCTTTCAAATTCTTAGTAATGGTTGGTAGAATAATTCAGTTTAACACTCACATATATGCCCAGCTACAAAAGTGGGGCAGAAATTTTCTTTGTTTTTGTTTATTTTGTTAAAATCAGGAGCCCGCCTGGAGAACAGGGAATACAATTCAAGTCAGCAGTCAGGAGCCCACCTCGAGAACAGGGAATACATTTCAAGTCAGCAGTCAGGAGCCCACCTAGAAAGCAGGGAATATATTCAAGTTTAGCAGTTAGGAGCCCGCCTGGAGAGCAGGGAATACATTCAAGTTAAGCAGTCAGGAGCCCGCCTAGAGAGCAAGGAATACATTCAAGTTAAACAATCAAGAGCCCGCCTGGAGAACAAGGGAATACATTTCAAGTCAGCAGTCAGGAGCCCACCTGGAGAGCAGGGAATACATTTCAAGTCAGCAGTCAGGAGCCCGCCTGGAGAGAAGGGAATACATTTCAAGTCAGCAATCAGGAGCCCGCCTGGAGAGCAGGGAATACATTCAAGTTAAGCAGTCAGGAGCCCGCCTGGAGAGCATGGGAATACATTTCAAGTTTAGTAGTCAGGAGCTCGCCTTGTGAGCAGGGAATACATTTCAAGTCAGCAGTCAGGAGCCCGCCTAGAGAGCAATGAATACATTTCAAGTCAACAGTCATCAGCCCGCCTAGAGAGTAGGGAGTACATTTCAAGTCAGCTGTCAGGAGCCCGCCTGGAGAGCAGGGAATACATTTCAAGTTTAGCAATCAGGATCCCGCCTGGAGAGCAGGGAATACATTAGTTCAGCAGNGAGCCCGCCTGGAGAGCATGGGAATACATTTCGAATTTAGCAGTTAGGAGCCCGCCTGGAGAGCATGGGAATATAATTCATGTTCAGCAGTTAGGAGCCCGCCTGGAGAGCAAGGAAATATAATTCAAGTCTAGCAATCAGGAGCCCGCCTGGAGAGCAAGGGAATACAATCCAAGTTCAACAGTCAGGCGTCCACCTGGAGAAAAGGAAAGCATCTTAGAATGTATTTCAAGTTTTGGCAGTCAGGCATCCACCTGAAGAAAGGGAAAACATCTCAGATTACAATTCAAGTCGACAACGGAGGACTTCACCAGGAGAACACAAGTCAGCATGGCAATAAGAGCTGCAGGATCAATTCTGAAGAGATAGATAGGTTTTGTAATTCATAGACCATAGTTTAGTCTAGCTTCTTTTTATTTTTGACATGGTGTAATAAGGGGTTCAGTAAGCAGTAACAACAGCAGCAACAACAGTGAAACCACAGCTTCATGGTAGTCCCAGCTACCAGACATTCCTGAACTACACTGACCTGATTCCTTTTTAGCCAAGGATATGTAGGCAGCCTTTGAAGTAGGGTGCGGTCAAATCTTTCAAAAATGCTTCCCACGGAGTATTCAAATGGGAAAAAATCGCTCGTATCCGCTCACTTTATCTTTGCCCGAAAACTCTTCGTGTTTCCGAGCAAAGAGGGGCAGCTGTGAGCACGTGATTTTTGCCCTATATGAATTACTCCCATAAATTCAAGAAAAATAAATTTCTTTTCATTATTCACAATTTTATGAATTTTGTGGCATTTTCTGTTAATTGTTTGCACTTGTCTGTGCATTTTTTACATTGTTTAATTAATGAAAAATACAAAAATACGTTGCATTTGCATGTAGGATTTAATTACGCATTTTAGGATTAATTAGAAAATTAGTTGTTTTATAAAAAAGGGAAAAATCACAAAAAAAATAGTTTATTTTGCATTTTTATCTTGAATTTTGGTAGTTTTTCCTTTAATTTGGTCTTTAATTATTTGTGATAATTAATATGTTTAGAGTAATTTGACTAGGAATTAATTTAGGTGTTATTTTTAATTTTAATTTAAAAAAAGAAATTAGAAAAAGAAATGAAAAGAAAAAAGAAAACAAAAGAGGTGAATCGGATTTTGGGCCAATTTCTTCAAGCCCTAAGGAATTCCCATCCAATCCTCTACCTAGGCCCAACAGCCATTAAACCCTTATCCCAACACCTTTTCTTTTTCACTTAAACCCCTAAATCTGTGAGCCCAATTTAATCCACAACCCGCCAGCCCACATCTTTGACCTGACTCGTTCCCCAAATAACTCACAACCAAAAGAAAAGAAAGGCCTAATCCCTAAGTCCCAAAATCAGAGTCGGCCCCCGTACTGTTCTCATCTCCTTCGCCCGAGTTAACACCCAAAATCGCCTGAAACTCAGGCGAGTTGTCTCCAAACTCACCTTACATACTCCCTCCTCTCTCCTCTTGCCACGTAGCGTAACTACCTCTGACAAGCAGAAATATTCCTTCCGGGTTTGCGGGTTTAGATGCTTTGCTGAGCGATTTTGAGATGGATGAGAGCCATGGATTGATTATCAATCAATCCTTGCCCTCCATTCGTCACAAAAATCGTTTACAAAGAATTTGGAGGTTTTTGTTTTGATTTTTCGGATTTGAGGGCAGAAGGTTCGAGATATGCGGGTCTATATAAGGAGAGAATTTTTTGGTAAAAAAACGGGAGGGGAAGAGGGGGGGGGGGGGGAAGAGAAAAGGTTAGAGGATCTTCTTTAGCTTTGGATTTCTCTTCTTTGAAGATTTTTTATCTCTCTAAAAAGTTTCTCTTAGATGTTCAAAGAGTGAGATACATATATGTTTTTAAAGTTCTGAATCTGGTTCTTGAGTTCCGAAGAGATGAAAAATGAATTGAAGTTCAAGCTTGGTTTTCTATTGTTGTTCTGCTGAGCTGCTGCTGAACCTCGCTAGTATTCGAAGGCAAAAGGTGTATTATTAAGGCTGTAATTGTTAAAAGAAGTTTGCAACTTCAGGTTTGATTTTCTTTCTCCCATGTAACTCTGTTTTTTTAGCTGTTCTTGAGTTATGGAATTTATGAGTTGCATCTCTTTGTTGCTGTCGATTGAGCTTTGTGGGATTGAATCAGTGAATTCGAGTTTAGTTTCTTATTGATTTGCGACTATCTGGGAGTTTTTTTTGTTTTGTTTTGTAAAGTCTGTTGAGCTATGTCGATTTTATTTGATGTATTGTGGCTGAAAACTTGATTCGAGCCTGTTTGTTGACATTGTTTGGATTTAAATCTAAAGTTTGAGGTTCAGTTGTGTGAGCTAAGCTCAACCTTGAAGCTCAGGGAATTGCAAAAAGTAGTAGTGTGATTGTATATTTTCAGATTGCTCTATTTTCCTTGCTCTTGTTCGAAAATCTGTCTGCCTTGTTTCTTCTTCAAGAAATCTGCTCTTTCGAGCTGTTGAAGAAGCTAATTAGAGCAGCACTTTGAATCGACAGCAGGCAGTGTTTGGACTGTTGGCCTTTGGTGAAAGTCTGCCTTGTTTGCAGCTGTCTAGGCAGCATGTTTGCACGATTTTAAGTGCAAAATTCTGCACTGGTTGGCCTACAGCAACCCTGATTACTAGTAGTTCATGTTCTTATATGGGTTCTGCTTGGTTTTTGATAGGTTTGTTGGTTAGCTGCTGCCCTCCTCTTCTCCTTCTATCTTCATTTCTCCCCTTTCATTTATGATAATTTCTTTGCAACACTTTGATTGGAATTGGAACTTTCTTTCCTTTTGGTTATTAAGATAACAGTAACATTAGTTGAGGATAGGGTTCAAAGGGATTAGAATTGTTTTATTTAAAGCTATACAAAAATGGATAGTAACAAAGAGTGATAGCAAGCAATGAAGCGTATACTGTTTGAATATGTTCGGATTTGGGGCTGCATAATTTGAAGCTTTGACTGCAATTTGTTTGAGCTCTCTCTCGTAGTTTCTTTCGTAGTGGCACCCCTTAGGTTCATAGATTCGTTTCTCCAGATATTGTGATTCAGTCATGCTAGAAGACCCCATGTTTACTGGTTTTGCTTTGTTGTTTGTGGTAGTTTTTGAGTTCCAGATATGATTTCCTTTGGTGTTAAATTTTGAAAGACTGCTGTATGAGTAGTGTCTATAGGAACATTTGTATGAGTCATGATTTTCACAACTCAAACCATCCTTCCTTCTAAGAACAGTGGAGTTCCATCTTTATGCTAATTAAGATTTGGAGTTGAATTTTTTTCAGGTTGTTTAGCATATGGTCAACTTTTATCAAATTGAATAATTACCAAGTGGTGTTTTGTTCTTTTGTTATGGTTGATTTATTTTCCTCGGTTTCATTAAGATGGAAGGTTGGTTGATTTGTTGTTTTACTAGAATTCTGGCTGATTTGTGTTTTAATGTGAGATTCTGGCAAGATTGTTCTGTTCTCTCATTATGTTGAGTTGGTATTAAGGTTTCTCAATAAAGCGTAATTCGTTTTTGTTTGAGTTATCATTTCAATGCTAAAACTTTCTGCTTTTCTCTTAGTGTTGACCCCCTTTTAATGTCCTTTATTTTGCACGAGGGACTTTGCTCAAACTTTCTGCTTCTATTACATACAGAGCTGATAACACTAGGCATTTTGAAGGGGTCTTTAGCCTGCTGAGTATACCGTGAATGAAGTTGGTACTAGATTTTGAGGTTTCTGTACAGAGCCCTTTTGATTTTTATTCGGTTTATTGCAAGTAGGAACTAATAATGGCTGAGGAATTTATTTCTTTACAAAGGATAATATTATCATAAAACTTCCCAAGAAATCTCCAGCATCACTAAGGATGGTTGTAGTAGTGTCCATACTGATTTTTCGTACTTATTAGTTGAATGCCTTTCCTTTGATTAATTGAGGTGTGCATGGCCCTCATGAGTTAGTTTAGAAACCCTTTAATTAGAATAATTCGAGGTGAGCCCTGCCAAACAAAAATCTCAAATGCGTGGACCTCGTTTAATTACTTCTTTTAAAATCCTTAGAACTCGAGGCATGCCATTAGCAAATTTTCATGGCCCTCGCAAAGTTAAAAACGCGTAGTTGCTTTAGGCGCGTTATTTTAATAATATTACCTTCCTAAACTCGGGTGCACATTTATGTGACCCTAATCCGAATCTCAACAATGTTATATAAATTGTGTTGCGGACTGCGGGTGCATTTATGTGACGTGGTTCAAGATATATTTTAAATGACGTTGCAATTTTCTTTAAAAAATGAATAAAAGCGGTTAAAGGTTCAAAATTGCACATAGGTTCAAAATGTTTTAAAATCAGATAATAGGCCAATTACAACAGTTGAGCAACCGTGCTAGAATCACAGAACTCGGGAATGCCTAACACCTTCGCCCGGTTAACAGAATTCCTTACCCGGATTTCTAGTTCGCGGACTGTAATACAGAGTCAACCCTTTCCTCGATTCGGGATTTGAACCGGTGACTTGGGACACCATAAATCTCCCAAGTGGCGACTCTGAATTCTTTGATTAAATAATCCCGTTTCGATTGTCCTTTAATAGGAAAAACTCCTTTATTATACCCTCTTCCGGGGGTGTAGGAAAAAGGAGGTGTGACATGCATGAGCTTATGGAGGATTTATTTGAATCTCACTATGGTATTATGGCAGTAATAGAGTGTGGGCATTGTGAGCTACTGTGTGTTTTGATCTATGACTTTGAGCCAAGTGGGGGAGTCTGCTATTAATAAGTTGATTGCACGGTTATGTATTGTATTTATTTCAGTTAAGGTATACTGGTGAATCAGTTATTGCTCGCAGAGGTCGAGATCGGGGGTGACTCGAGTAAAGGAAATTTTGGATGAGGGTTGTATTATGCTTTATGTGTATATGAGAAATATTGGATGATTGAGTTGTTATTTGTAAAGGATGTAGCTTGCATGGAATAGGGATTCACTCGGTTGCTTAGAAGAGTGGATTACTTCCTTGGGTGTTGTTGTGCTAATGGGGTACAGGTCGTTCTGTTCGCTTGATCAGTTTAATTGAGATCTAAGTAGAGTGGAAGACTCTCTAGAATTATTCTAATGGATGCAAGATCTGAATGTGGCAATTGAGAATTTTGCGGAGTTGTACGTGGCTAGAATCAAGGGTTATATTGGATGGTGTCGAGACTCGCAGTATTTCTATATCATTGTGTATTCTACATTTTGGTATCTAGAAGGTAAAAAGGAACAACTTTAAATTCACAGAAGGTCTTTTCAGAGCGGTTATCTCGGTTGTGGTACTTTAGGGGTGATTAAGAGAGAATTTAGCGGCTTATGAGCCTTAGGGCGGTGACGTTTTATGCTAGGGTCTCGTGTGGTTAGTTTTGGTTGAGGATTGTTATATGATAGCGAGGAGAAGTATTAATTTGAAGGCAATTCGGAAAGAGCTCGGAGAATTAGAACAACTTGGTAACGGGTTGGATCAGCATGATAACATATGTGATTGGCCCTTTTGGTTCTTATGATGTAGTAAGTTTCTACAGGTGTTTTGTGGCAATACTCTTGGGTTTTGACGGCTTGTGAAGCTTGGTTGAGTTAGAGGGATTCAGTCTTGACGGTTTGGTTAAGTGCAAATGGGTTTCAGAGAGTTCTTGATAGTGTCTACCACAGTTTGAGATGTACATTTCCTACTGGTGTGTGGGACATGTTGCGTATTGCCATTTTCTCCTGGATGGGATCAAATGAAAAGTTCTTGGCTAACTGAGTGAGTAGTTGCTTGTGACTCGGAGTGGATTATGAAATTCTCGTATTTTACATATAATGGCATGGTATATGTGGTGTGTTGTGTAGGATCGAGATTGACATGTGTAAGGTCACAGTTCAGTTTTGAAGGGAAGGACATAATTTCTTAGGCAGCATGGACGGTTTCAGATGACTAGGTAAATAGCATTACTATTTGGTATGGCTTGATAGGAGTATACATTTCAGAAGAGGCAATGTGTTTTGATTTATGGATACTTCATTGGTATTGTGGCACTCTCCTGGTTGATCGACTGTTGGTATTCAAATTTTACTATGTTGCACGGATGAATTATAGAAGTGTTCCTCGTATAATTATCATGTATGAGAGATGTGTTGAATATCCAGGCAGTGGAATTGGGATCATATATGGTGATTCGTCTGTTCTATGGATTTGGAGACTGTGGAAAAGTAACCAAGGTTAGTCAGAGGATAGTATGTGTTGTGATTCAGTCATTGTTGACTTTCTAAGGGTTATTTATCTATTGTGGGTGATGAGAGTTGATTTGGGGTTCATTGGTAGGCCTGATATGGATATGTGTTCTGCACCGCGTCAGATTGGTTGGCTCCATACTGCTATAGTTGAGGGATGTACCATTCAGTTGTTGTTAAGCTTATTCGTGTTCTGAGATGATCTGTGAGTTACTCTTCCATGCTACGGAGAGTTGTGATTTGTTGGTTATATGCACACATGGCGCGGTTCTATTTGGGCTTTATAACAGAATTTTGAGCGAGATGAGTAGTTGGGTGTTGCATGATTTGTTGCGCATTGGTTATGATGTTTTAGGCTAGTATAGCATTGTGTTATTTGCTTTCTCGTGGTTATAGTAATGCACTTTGGGTACTTGATGTCAAATTGAGCGTGGTTATTGATTTTGAGCAGGTTGGCTCGAGGTATATAATATGGTTCAGCATTTGGATGGGGTCACACATTGTAGCGGAGATATATAGAGGTATGATCCTTTGTGTTGGATTCATATATTTTGGTTCTGCGGTGTGCTAGGCTCTTAGCATGGGGTTGTGATGGTACTTGTTAAGCTGGCGGGACAGTCCTCTCGTTTGAGGCATTTTCAGGATTTAGTACATTTGGAATGTTGCTATTTGGTGCATGAGTTGCACAGGTTGTGGCTTTAAGCTGTATTGATATGCCATGTCACTAGAGTGTTATGTTAGATGGGATGAGGTCATCGTACCTAGAATGGGTGCTATCAGATCTGATTGCGGTATATTTGGAAGGATATTGATGCTGATCGGCCTAGAAATTTGCTACAGTTCCTATCGAAGGAGAGGGAGTTCCACAACTTGTTGATCTGGCGAATGGTTATGAGTTTCGGCGTGTTTCTTTCATCGTTGGCAGTGTATGAAGGTGTTAGAACGAGGCTCTATTTGATAAGAGGTTTATTACCGGTATTGGGTTGTTTTGAGCAGCTACTGTGATTATAAATTATCATTATAAGTGTTTGAGTTATGTAGTATATTATGTGATTTTATCTTGGGTTATGATTACAGCTTGTTCAGACTTATACAATGTGCAAATACGAGATTCTGATCTTATAGAAAATTTTGGATGTGGAAATTGGATTCTAAGGCTTATGGGCTAGGTTGGATTAAGAAATTTCAGTCATGTTGTGTTATCAGACCTATATGGGATAGGCTGACGTGGGATCACCCTCGGGTATGTGCATAGTAAGGTTTCACGATGATTTGATGACTTTAGGAACAACACTGGACACGTTCGAGGACGAACGTATGTTTAAGTGGGGGAGGATGTAACGACCCAACCGGTCGTTTTGAGCATTTGCACTTTGCTCGGTTGTTTGAGAGAATGAATAGCTCCGTATGATGTATTATAACTTATGTGAATCGTCGGTTTTGGTTTTCAGGTTATTAGAAATTGATTTGGAAGAATGATTCTCAACTAGCAACTTTAAATTTGACAGGTTTGACCAAGTTTGACTTTTTAGTATTTGACCTTGGATTGGATTTCTAATGGTTCTGTTAGCTCCGTTGGGTGATTTTGGACTTAGGAGCAAGTCCGGGCTGTGACTTGGAGGTCCGTAGTAGAATTTGGCTTGAAATGGAAAAAGTAGGAATTTTGAAAAGTTTAACCGGGAGTGGACTTTTTGATATCGGGGTTGGATTCCGATTTCAGAAGTTGGATCAGGTGCATAATGTCAATTGTGACTTGTGTGCAAAATTTGAGGTCAATCGAACGTAATTTGATAGGTTTCAGCATCAGTTGTGGAAGTTGAAGTTTCAAAGTTTAATGATTTAGAATTGAGGTATGATTTGTCGTTTCAATGTTGTTATGTGTGTTTTGAGGCCTCGATTAGGTCCGTGTAATGTTATGGGACTTGTTGGTATGTTGGGACGGGGTCGCCAGGGGCTCGGGCATGTTCGGGATTGATTTCGGATCATTTTCTTCAATGTTGCTATTGCTGGTTCTGGTATGACCGCACCTGTGGTTGGTATGCACAGGTGCGGTGGTTGTAGAAGAGACAAAGTGGTCGCAAAAGCGAAAAGAGTGTTGGGTAAGGAAGACCACATAAGCGGAGATTTGGGCACATATGCGGATGCGTAGGTGCGAAGTGATGGTGCGTAGGAGCGAGGTTTTTCGCAGGTGTGACGGTGGCTCGCACCTGCGATGTCGTAGAAGTGGGTATGTTGTCCGCAGGTATGACGGTCGAGACCTCAGTTGATTGCACAGAAGCGGAGGTTATGTCGCAGAAGTGATGCCGTAAAAGCGGCTAATGTGTCCGCAGATGCGGAAGTGCTGGTCAGAATGTTAAATACAAGGGTTCTCGATTTTGGCTTCATTTTTACATTTCCATGTGCGGACTGGGGCGATTTTGGAGCAATTTTCATCACAAGGATTGGGGTAAGTGTTCTACGCTCGGTCTTGGTTATATTTCATGAATCTATCTTCGATTTTAGCTTTTGGTTGATGAATTGAAAGAGTAAATTGGGGGTTTTGGCCTAAAGTTTAATAATATGAATTTTTGAGTTTTGAACACCGTTTTGGAGTCAGATTTGAGTTAAAATAGTATGGTTGGACTCATAATTGAATGGTTTGTCGGGTTTTGTGAGTTTTATCGAGTTTCGAGGCGTGGTCCCAGATGTGATTTTTTGCCGGATTTGGGATTTGATATAGAATTCGATCTTTATCATTTGTAATTGCTTCATTGGGCTTTATCTGATGTATTTGAGTTACTTTTGGCTAGTGTTGAGCCGTTCGGAGGTCGCTACGAGCGTGTGATGGCATTCTTAGACCATTGCTTGGCTTGCTCGGTGTCAGAATTGGCTTGTTTAAGATATGTAACTCTTCTAAACTTAGTGCTGAGGGTATGAAACCCCGAATTACGTGTTATGTGATTGGTATTGAGGTAATGCACATGCTAGGTGATGGGCGTGTGGGCGTGCACCCTGTGAATTGTGACTCTATGGTTCCATGACACTGTTTAGTGGTCCTATTTTGTTGATATCTATGCTTTCACCATGTGATTAAGTAACTGAGCTGTCAAATCATGCTAGATATCCTGTCTAGGCTTTATAATGATCTTGTTAGAACCCATAGAGGTCGTTTGTTGTTGTTATCTCACTGATTTCATTGATATTTCGTACTCAGTCATATTTATGAATTCATATCATATTTCAGTCTCAGTTGTTGTTCATTTATACATCATATCATTTTTGTCGGGCTAGTTTCATGACATTGTGAGCCCGTGAGTGAGACATGAGAGAGTGATGACTGAATGAGGCCGAGTGCCTTATTGTGAGATATTGAGACTATGGCACGTGAGTTGTCCGTGCAGCACGTGAGTTGTTCGTGCGGATTCTGATGTTGATACTATGGCAAGTGAGTTGTCCGTGCGGATTCTGATATTGATGTTATAGCACGTGAGTTGTCCGTGCAACACGTGAGTTGTCCGTACGGATTATAGAGCTTGGGCTGTAGGAGCCCCTCTGGAGTCTGCACACCCTCGATGAGCGCAGTCGACTATGTATATGTTTATAGATCGGGTTGCACGCTGCAACGGGTACTATATAGGGCTGAGTGATTGAGTGTGCTGAATATTGGGCAGTAAGAGATAGTGCGAGACAATGAGGTTGAGTACTCTGAGAGTGTGAGTACATGCGTTCATCAGTGAGAGGCATTGCATTTGACATACGTGTTTGAGATACATGCAGAGAGATGCACTTTTTCCTTTTATTGCCCGGTTTGGTGACATTCATGATTTTTACCTGTATCTCGACATGTAGGCATAGAGATGTACTTCCCTCATGCTATCGAAAATGAAACATTTACCTAATGAAAGGTTAATTTTTGGGAAAAAAGTTACAGTTTTCAAACTATCTCATATTTATGACGATTTCGGTAAAGGATTTGGGTTTTCACTGATATTCTTGAAAAGCGGAACTATTTTCATAAAAATTGTGAAAAGCTAAGCATTTTTATCTCTGAGTTACTTCCTTAATTATATGCTCTATGCTGTTACAAACAACTATTAGTTATTGGTGTTGGACCCGACGTATGTTCCACCTCATTACTGCTTTCAACCTAAGTTTAGGTTTGTTACTTTTTGAGTACATGGGGTCGGTTGTAATCATACTGCACTTCCTGCATATTGCGTGCCGATTTCGGATGCCGATATTGCTATGCATGGCGGGAGGTGGATTTGAAGGTGTACCTGCGTCCCTGTTGTAGCTTCCCCTTGTTCATGGTAGCCTTAGCTTTATAAAACTCTTTATGTACTTTTCGAACAGAAGATGTACTTCATATCAGCTTTGTAAACTCTATTCTTAGAAGCTAATGATTTGTACTACCAGTACTTGGGGGATGTATAAGATTTAGATAATTTCTTTGTTTAACTGTCTTATTAACATTATTAGAATTGGATAGTTATTAGTTGTCTTACCTATCGGGTTTGGTTAGGTGCCATCACGACTAGTCGATTTTGGGTCGTGACACCGGGGCATCTGTGTCTTTCCTTCTAACATGCCCAAACCATTGCAGCCTCGATTCCCACAACTTGGCTTCCACGGATGCAACTCCCACCTTATCCCTAATAACTTCATTCCTGATCTTATCTTTCCTGGTATGTCCACACATCCATCTCAACATTCTCATTTTATGAGCTATGCTCATCTTTTGGATACATTATCAACTAAAAAAGAAATCGATCATGAAAATATAATTCATTATTTCACATTGTAAGAAGTTCTACAAGAGTATAGACTTAATAAAATATACAAAAAAAAAATAGAAGAATTAACCTAATAGTTGATCATCTTAAACTAAAAATAGTCGGTATATACATATATAACCACGTATAATAAGTGTATTATTTATATATATCGATTAGAAAAAATAAATAATAAGTCTAGCCGATTGTTTGCCTGCAAATACAAATATTTATTTGATAAACTTAAGGCTTCTTTTAAAGTTTGGCTTAGGCCACATATCGTATTGGTTATGTGGGGTAAAAGGAAGTAAGAATCATCTCTAACAAAATACAATCAAAGAATATTTCAAGCAGCTGATTTAAGAGACCAAAAAGCTGACTCAATTCTCCAATCAAAACTCTAAGCTAAATTTGGAAGTTAAAGAGGTACTTAGCTCTTCTCTATAAAGAAAAAACCATAGCACTCATCTCTAAGTTAGTCTAACACTAACTAGCCTATTAGTCTACAAAAAAATTACATCTTTTATGTATAATGATGTAACTAAAGAAGCAATTGAAGCAGCCACCTTCACAAATTTGAGCACACCTCACATCAACCATTTACAGAGCTTGTCTTGAATATATTAATTGGATAATACCAGGTGGTTTACATCCTCGCATTATCTTATCAGCATCAACAAATAATTTTGGGCTCATATGAAGCTTCTTAATGCACCTTACATTCTTTTATGTCAGCATTCATATTTGCTCCATATCTTATTGAAAGAAGAGGTACCTGATAAACAAAAGCCAAGATCTAAAGGTTTCCTTATGTCCGCTTTAAAATGAATAAAAATTACTGAAACTAATTTTTTTTAAATATCGAAAGCACCAATTAAGAAAAGTTCAATAGTAGAAAATTAGAGTTTAGTATCAACAAAGAATTGGCAGTTGCAACGATAAACTTAAGAAAACTTACCTACCTATGATTCTTTATTTGTTTCCTACAAGTACTAACCGGTTCATGAATATGTCATCTTCACCACATGTAACAATCCGGCAGGTCGAGTTGAGTATTTGATTCACGTTATTCTATTTGATGTTTCTCGTATGCTTGGTTGTTGTTTTATAACTTGAGAGATGATTGGTTTGTTTCCGGAAAGGTTTTGGAGTGAATTGTAACACTTAGTGGGCGTTTGGACATATGAATTGCAAGATTCCATGAAAGAAAAAAAGTGAAAAAAAATTTCAAGTGAAAATCGTATTTGAAAATTAGAGTTCTATTTGGACATGAATATAATTTTGGGTTGTTTTTGAAGTTTTGTGAGTGATCTAAGTGAAAATTTTGAATAATAGCTTTTTGAAATTTTCGAAAAATTCCAAAATGAATCTTCAGGTGAAAATTAAAAATTTTATGAACAACCGCCAATTTCGAAAAAAGTGAATTTTTTGAAAGAAAATGAAAAATTTCTTATGTCCAAAGGGGCTCTTAGTTCTATTGCTGAAAGCGTAAGTTGTAAGAGTCGACCAAGGTTTGATTTTTATGTAAACGTCCTCATATTGGTAGTTTGGTGATTCCAATATGTTCATATGGTGATTTGGACTTAGGCACATGTTTATATTTGATTTTGGTGATTTGGATTTTGGAGGCTCTACTTGCCAAAAGTTAGCAATTTGAAGGTATAGAAAATTTACAAGTTTTGCCGAAAGTAGACTTTGATGCTATCGGGCTCATATTGTCATTCCAGAACTTGGAATAGGTTCTTTTGGTTATTTAGAACTTGTGTGTAAAGTTTGATTAAAATCCGGATTGGCTAGGCTTGAATCGTGCCTTGGTGGTGATGTTCGCATAGTAGTGAGGCACGCTAGGAGTCGGTTGGAGCTTGGCCTTCTATCTTGGCAGGGGGCTCGCGTTCACGTAGACCTGGGAAGTCTACACATCCCATTCGCAAGGTCTCTACTGCATTCGCGTAGGTTATTTGAGGCAATGGCTCTTTTGTACTTTGCGAACTCGAGGTAGTGACCGCGTTCACGAAGAGTATCGCTGGGCAAAACACTTAGGTGTTATATTTCGGGATTTCAGCTTGTTCTCTCATATTTAGAACCACAGACTTGGAGAAGGGCGATTTTAGAAGAGGATTTTCACACAAGGACAGAGGGTAAGAGATTTCTACTTGATTTTGATGTTATATCTTGTTTCTCCATGGATAATCATACATAGATTATGTGATTTGAAAGAGAAATTTAGGGGGTTTGACTATAATTTTGGAGAGTGTAAATTCAGTATTTGGAAGTCTATTTGGACTCGATTTTAGAATCTAATCATTTTGAACTCGTAGGGTTATAGGTAGTCGGGACCCATCCCTTAACTCGAGTTTTGACCGTGTGGGCCTAAGGTTGACTTTTCGAGAATTGGATAAAGATTGAAATTTTATTATTTAAATTAACTGCTACAGCATTGTTTGATGTTATTGGGTATTTTTTGCTAGATTTGAGCCGGTTGCAGGTGATTTCTAAAGGAGGGGCTATTTTAGAAGGTTGATTTGAGCTTGTTGAGGTAAGTATCTTGCCTAATCTTGTGTGAGAGAATAAACCGTAAGTTTTGGCCTTATTTTCCTAATTGTATTAGGTGAAAATCATTGTGTATGCGAGGTGACGAGCGTGTACGTGTTACACCATGTGCGTCCTAAGGTGACGTGTAATGAATATGAGACATGTTAATCATGACTTAAATGAGTGTAAAGCCAAATATGATTATACATGATGTTTTGATATACAATATAAAGTTTGGGAATAATCGGATTTAAGTTGCGGAAAAACCGACTAAGGATTTGCCTTGTAACGAAGTGTTTTTATGAGCAATACATTATGTATGTTATATGAGGTCTTTTTGGGACATATTATACCCCAAATTGAAGTTCATGAATATAGTTTTCAACACTCTTACCATTCATTAATATGTCATCCGGACAAAGATATAAGCATCTGAAGAAGGGCAAATGCTAGAGTGCCAAGGTAGCACCTATCTGACTTTACAAAAGTGCATATATATATATATATATATATATATATATATATATATATATATATATATATATATATATATATATATATATATATATGTCTTCTTTTTCTTCAATTTTTCCATAGACCACGAACAAAGAAGACCCATAAACGTATCCTTAAGCTTTCTACAAGGGTTTCAAAAAATATCAACATCTCGGGTACAAAATCAAGAAGCGATAACATTATAACCATCATTATACCGCCTTTATTTTTCTTTGTAGTTTGAGTTTTGGAAGTTACTTAGTGTTAAGAAAATACCTACTTGCTGTATTTAAGCTTTAAAAAATCATGAAAGCTTGATAAATTTATTTCCTAATAGTTAGATCTCACGGGACAGTGATCGGAAGCTGTGAGTTCGATTAATTCCACTTGTGGTGGATTGTTTTGTAGTCCACTCGTGTTGGGCTCTTGTGCTGCTGATTTATGGAGTTTGGAATGATAAAGCATGTGGAGAAACACCACATGTGGTAGGGTAGTAGGCTGGTCGCTCGTCTCAGTAATTTCAGGTTAATTGATAACTTGTTGATTGGGTGTGTTATGGTATATTTGAGTTTTTTTTGTATTAAAGGTCTCGAGTTTTAGTTAGGTTGTTTTTGCGTTGTTGATTGTATTGTGTTGTTGTCTCGCCCATAGCGGGCTTGAGGAAGCTGTAAAATCAAGGGAAATGAAGCCCGTTTTGTTAAAGATTAAGTAACTTCCGTTATATAGATGAGAAAGTCATTTGTAGCTTGACAATAGCTTCACTGTCGTTGTTGTAGATTAAGGTGAAGTGAGCTGAGTTTAGCATTATTATTGGATAGATCTCTATAAGGTATGTTAAGGATATCTGTTCTTTCCTTTTGGCATGATCCATATGATACAACGAAACGAGCAAATACGCAACTTTCACAAATGACTATATTCTTAGATGTACTAGGGTTGCCTATGTTCTTGGTTCACCACATGTCCCATTATCATAGCGTTTGTTCATGGGTCTTAGAAAATACTTATGTTGATAAAGTTTATTTCGTGATATTAACCAAAGGCATATTGATCTTATGACATTCCGAAAGATCTTATTGACTTACTTCTTATGCATTGCACTCATTTATAAATGTACATTAACCCATGACCAAATGGCATTATATACGTGTATATTATATGTATATAGGGTATGCGGAATGGTTACGACATTATATATGCATCAAAACCTGATCAGTTGGTATACGTCGATGAAATCGTCTACTAAGGCCAAGATGAGATGATGGGATGCCCTTAGAGGCTTGATAATTTTGGACACATATACCCATGTATGATATGTAATTTATATGCAGATGCACGTTCTGACTTACAGGTTGAGTCCTTTACTCCATGTTTCATTCATGTCTTTTGTAAACTAATTTTTATGCCTTATATACTCGGTACATTATTCGTACTGATGCCCCTATTGCCTAAGGGCCTGGGTTTCATGCCCGGAGGTGCATATAGACAGGCCGACGGTCCGTCTTCATAGGATATTTGCTCAGCGAGAGTTGGTGTGCTCTATTTGATCTGGAGCTGCTATTGGATTTTGGTACGATATATTTGTATACATATATGGGTATGTCGGGATCCAGTCCCATTCTTCATACTGTTGTACACTCTATTAGAGGTCTGTGGACAATCGTGTATAGTTGGATAGCATGCAGCCTTGTCGGCTTGCCTTATCGAATTCCACACACACACATACGCGCGCGCGCGCACACATACACACACTCATATATATATATATATATATATATATATATATATATATATATATATATATATATATATCTTAGCATGTTTCCTCATATATGTTATTTACATGATTCAGCAGTTTATTAACAGATGTTATGCGTGACCTACCCCAAATTCATGTTTATATCGTAGATCTATACTTAGGGGTGTTTGACAGGTAAGACTCAGGTACTCGTCATGGTCCATTGGTTTGGGTCGTGACAAAAGTGGTATCAGAGCAGTTCTGTCCTAAGGGTTGTCAACAGACCGTGTCTAGTAGTCTTGTTTATGAGTGTGTTGTGCACCACAATTATAAACAAGAGGTTGAAGGACATATAGGATGTTATCTTCCCTTCTTATCTTAGATCGTACATTATAAGGATTCATTTTCCCAACAATATGTTATGTTTTCAGCGATGCCTAAGAAGGCTACAGCCACCAGAAGGGTAAGTCTGTGGCTGATGAGACTACGTGTCGAGCTCCACAAGTTACCAGGGCTCGAGGAGAGTCGCAGAGTGAGACTCTGTCTCTCACTTCACATATCCTGACTTCTCTTGAGGAGATCCGAGGGGCACCAGCTCCAGTACCCCCAGCTCCTCCACCAGATGCACCAGATCAGGAGATGAGAGATGCTATTCAGCTATTGACTCGATTAGTGGTTGCACAGGCTTGATTCTAGGAAGTAGGTATTGGTCATGCAGATAGGGCCACTAATGCGAGGGTTCGTGATTTCATTAATCTGGACCCTCCGATATTCACTATGGAAGATCCAAACAAGGACCCTCAAGTATTTATCGATAGGATGCCGAAGACTTTGAGGGCAATGATGGCCATTGCGACTGAGTCAGTTGAGCTAGCTTCTTATAGACTATAGGATATTGTAGTTAAATTGTACGAAACTTGGGAGTTTTCCAAAGGTGGGGATGCCCTTCCAGCAGTATGGCAGGAGTTCATAAAGGCTTTTCTTCGTCATTATTGCCACTAGAGCTTAGACGGGCCTGATTTGATAGGTACTTGACCCTTTGATAGGGTAATATGAGTGTTCGAGAGTACAGTCTTTAATTTGATTCTTTGGCTAGGTATGCTCCCACTTTTGTAGCTAAGATGGAGGATCGGGCTCACCGGTTCGTGATGGGGATGGAGCCGCACCTGTTTAATAACTGTATGTCCGTCTCATTTCAGCCATGCATGGATACTCTCAAGGTGTAGAGGAGCGTAAGAAAAAGCAGAGGGCTGATCGTGAGCATGATAGGGACCTGAGTAAGAGAGCAAGATCTTCAGGTCCTTCTGGTGAGTTTCAAGGTGGTAAGAGACAATAGTACCCAAGGTATCTAGCCCAGCCATTGGCTAGTGCACCCTTAAGTTTCTCGGTAGGAGATTTGATCGTTCCACATATTTAGGGCCCAATCAAAGTTCCAGGGCCTCTAGTTCTCAGTATAGGGGTGAGTCAAGTCATTTGAAACCGCCCTTGTCACATGTTAAGCAGCATGTCGGGCAGTTCCTTGTGGGGTTGGGTGTTTGTTATAATTGTGGTTATCTAGGCCACATCATGAAAGATTGTCCAACAAGAGGTGGTGCAGGTATAGTTCAGTCAGTGGGACTTGTAGCTAGTTCGTCATCATCAATACGCCCCCGGGCAAGGTTTACAGGCACTAGCCGGTCCTGGTAGAGGCAGAAGTGGAGCATCTAGCTCGAGCGGTCTAGAACAACATTTATGCATTAGAGGGTCGACAAGATCAGGAGTCGTCACCTGATGTTGGTACAGATATATTGTCAGTATCCTCATACGATGTATATCCATTAGTTGACCAAGGTTCCACCTTATCGTACGTCACTCCACTGGTTGCTAGTAGGTTTGGGATAGAACCTGAGTTTATTGAACCTTTTGAGGTGTCTACACATATTGGGGATCTAGTGATAGCTAGATGGGTATATAGAGATTGTATAGTAATGGTTCATAGTCATTCTACCGTATTAGGCTTGATTGAGTTGGATAGGGTAAAATTTTATGTTATAATGGGTATATTGGTTGGCTTCTTGTTATGCTAACGTTGATTGTATATCAAAGATGGTTCGTTTCCAGTTTCTAGGGGAGCCAATTATGGAGTGGAAAGGTAATACTGCATCACCGAGAGGTAGGTTTTATTTCCTATCTCAAGCCAAGGAAAATGATCATAAAGGGCTATATTTATAACTTAGTTCGGGTATAGGATGTGAAAGCAGAGTCACCGACCCTTCAGTCTATTCCGGTGGTTAATGAGTTTCCTGATTTTTTTCCTAATGAGCTTCTAGGCCTTTTGCTAGAGCGGAATATTAAGTTTGCTACTGACATATTACCAGATACTCAGCCGATATCTATTCCTCCTTACAAAATGGCACCTGTAGTTGAAAAAGAAATGAGGGATTTGCTTGAAAAAGGATTTATCAGACCCAGTACATTACCGTGGGGAGCACCTGCGTTATTTGTAAGAGCGAAAGATGGTTCTTTATGGATGTGTATTGTTTACAGGCAATTGAATAAGGTGATAATCAAGAATAAGTACCCGCTTCTTAGGATTGAGGATTTATTTGATCAGTTGCAATGTGCCAGGTGTTTCTCGAAGATAGACTTAAAGAGAAAAATATTCTGAAGACAACATTCAGGACCAGATACAGGCACTTTGAGTTTCGTGTTATGTCGTTCGGTTTGACCAATGCTCCAGCAGTATTCATGGACTTGATGAACTGTGTGTTTAGACCCTTTCTAGATCTATTAGTGATTGTATTAATAGATGATATTTTGGTTTACTCCCGTTCAGAGGCTGAGCATGCTGATCATTTGTGTACTGTGCTCAGAGTTATATAAGAAAGGAAGTTGTACGCAAAATTCTATAAATTTGAATTCTGGTTGAATTCTGTAGCTTTCCTTGGGAATATTATTTCAGGTTACGGTATCTGGGTTGATACACAGAAGATTGAGGCAGTGAAGACTTGGCCTAGACCCACGACATTGACGGAGGTTCGTAGCTTCCTAGGTTCGGTAGGTTATTACATGAGATTTATATAGGGATTTTCTTCTCTTTCAGCATCATTGACAAAGTTGACTCAGAAGGCAACTAAGTTCCAGTGGACTGATGCTTGGAAGCGGTGTTTCCAGGCATTGAAGGACATATTGACTTCAACACCGGTTCTGACACTCCTAGAGGGGACCAATGGTTATGCTAGATCTTGTGACGCTTCGGGCATTGGATTGGGTTGTGTATTGATGCAACATAGTAAGGTTGTCGCATACTCTTCTAGAAAACTAAGAAAGCATGAGAAGAACTACCTGACCCACGATTTAGAGTTAGTCGCGGTGATTCATGAACTAAAGATGTGGAGGCACTATTTCTATGGCATTCATGTTGATATCTATACAGATCATAAAAGCCTTTAGTATATCTTCAAGCAAAAGGAATTGAATTTACGTTTGAGGTGACAGTTAGAGCTATTGAAATACTATGATGTTGATATTTTATACCATCTAGTGAAGGCGAATGTAGTAGCCGACTCCCTCAATCGTGGATCTATGGATAGCCTATCATATTTACAACCGGATAAGAGTGAGATAACCCATGAGATTTATCAGCTAGCTACTGTTGAGTTCGTAATGGATTTAGGTGATACCAGAGTTACTATTCAGAGCACGACAACATCCTTTTTAGTAACTGAAGTGAAGGAATGCCAGTATAAGGATCCTATGCTAGCTCGTTACAGATATATAGTAACTCAAAAGGAGAAGACACCATTTGAGATTACTAGAGATAGAGTCCTCAGATATCGAGGTTGATTATGTGTTCTAATGTGGCAGGGCTGCACCGGCAGGTTATGGGAGAAACTCACCATTCTCATTATTTTTTTCATCTAGGAGGAACAAAGATGCATCATGATATCAGAGAAATATATTGTAGGGACGAAATGAAGAAGGATATAGCCGAGTTTCTTACTTAGTGCCCTAATTGTCAGCAGGTTAAGATTGAGCATCCGAAATCCGGTGGATTATTGCAGTCTATAGAGATTCCAACTTGGAAATGGGAAGTAATTAATATGGATTTCATCATAGGCTTACCTCGTACCCGGCGTAAGTTCGATTCTATATGGGTGATTGTTGATAGACTTACAAAATCAGCCTATTTTCTGCCTGTCAGGACTACGTATTCAGTAGAGAATTATGCAAGGCTCTACACTAAGGAGATAGTACGACTATATGGTGTCCCTATATTTATTATCTCAGATAGAGGTGCTCAGTTTACAGCTAATTTCTAGAGGTCCTTCCAATAAGGATTGGGGACTCAGGCAAGCCTTAATACAACATTTCACCCCCAGACAGATGGTCAGGCTAAGTGTATTATTCAGACACTTTAGGATATGCTACGGGCTTGTGTGATAGACTTCAGGGGTAGCTGGTATGATCACTTCTTCTTATTAAGTTTGCATATAATAATACCTATCATTCCAGAATTCAGATGGCTCCATACGAAGCTATTTATGGATGAAAGTGTAGGTCACCTAGCGAATGGTTCGATGTTGGGAAAACTAAGTTAGTAGGACTAGAGTTGGTACAAGGGGCAGTTGAGAAGATTAAGCTTATACGGGAAAGGCTATTAGCAGCTCAGAGTCGTCAGAAGTCCTATGCAGATAATCGACGATGAGACTTGGAGTTTCAGGTAGACGACTGGGTATTCCTAAAGGTATCATCGGCGAAAGGCGTTATGAGATTCAGTAAATAGGAAAGCTTAGCGCTCGGTACATTGGACCTTATAAGATCATACATAGAGTAGGACAGGTAGCATATGAGTTAGACTTGACTTCCAATCTGGAGTTTGTACATCCAATCTTTCATGTGTTTATGCTTCGTAAGTGTTTCGGAGATCCTTCTAAAGTCGTTCTAGTTGACGATGTTCGGTTCATAGAGCACCTATCATATGAGGAAGCTCCCATTGCTGTACTAGATAGAAAAGTTCGAAGATTGAGAACTAAGGACGTAGTTTAAGTTAAAGTACTTTATAGAAACAAGAATGTGGAGGAGATGATTGGGGAAGCTGAAGAAGACATGAAGTCTCTAGGTATCACCACTTGTTTCCGCTTCTGAAGGACGATTGAACTAAGAAACCAGAACATTTAGGTGCGTATATGATATTGGATTTTTATGTTAGTTACATTCATTGGTCATGTGAGGCCATTGGTTTTATTGATGATTATGGCCCCGTGTGGCTTTGTATCATTGGGTTTGCTGCATGACAGGTTGGTAGTTGTAATGACCCGGACGGTCATTTTGAGTGTTGTAGCCACATTCCCCCATTTACTGCTTATTCAATGCTCAATTAATGTTATGTGACTTATCGGGGTAGTTGGTTTGGTTCTGGGAATGTTCCAGAATGAATTTGGACACTTAGTCCCAAAGTTGGAAGCCTAAGTTGAAAGAGATGACCAGATATTGACTTATGTGTAAACGACTCCAAAATGGAGTTTTGATGGTTCTGATAGCTCAGTATGGTGATTTTGGACTTAGGACCTTGTCAGAATATTAATTTGGAGGTCCTTAGATGATTTTGGCTTGAATTGGCAAAAGTTGGAAAAATAGAAGTTTGGAGGTTGAGAAGTTTGACCGAGAGTTGACTTTGTGGTTACCGGGCTCGGATTGTAAGGCCTCGTAAAATTTTACCTAAAATCCGGGGTTTCACTGTGCCGAGGTAGAATTATCTGTTGATGATTGTAGAGCTCGCCGCGGTACGAACTTTTTTGGTTGAACAGGACGTTGGGCAGTTGAAGAAAATTTTTGGCAGTGGAAGGTGTTTCTGCGGTTCATTCTGCAATCACAAAAATAATCTGCAGAGCGCAGATCTGCCGCAAAATGAAGAAGAAACTTGAGCTAATTTTAGGACCATTATGCGGTCCATTATGCGGCCACATAATCATTCCACGGGCCTCACAATCCATCGCAGATCCAACATAAAAATTTTAGGAGGGGAGTTTTGCAGCGCATTATGTGACCGCAAACCTGTGCAGAGTGAAGCAGAAATGCCCAGTCCTGGAGGGCTATTATGTGGACCATTTTGCGGACCCCAGAAGCGTTATGCGGTTGCATATGCGACCGCAGTTCTGCATTGCCGCTTCATTTTTTAACTTTTTTACCACAACCCTGTTTCGTTATATAGTCTTTGAAGACCATTTGTAAGGTAAAAGTTTGCTATTTTAAGAGTGGGGAAGTGCTCTAGAGTGAAAGGGGGTTCCTAAACTCATTGTTTCTCAATTCTTGCTCAAGGCTTGGAAAATTAGCAACGAAAACCTCACTGGGCTTTCATCCTAAAGGTAAGACTCTACTCCCAAACCCTTCACTTTCGGGATTTAACTGAAAATACTTAATGATAAAAGAAATTCTTGGGTGTGGGAGTTGTCCATTACACATGCAGGTACTATCAAGGGTTGGGGAAGATTGTTGAGCTAAATTGGATAGACTTTGGGTAGTGGGATGAAGGAATCCACCATAGCATGACCTTGAAATCATAATGCCTACCTAGTGTTTGATAAAATGCTCAAATGAGCTGGAACCACGAACCCCTTCCTAATTTGTGTTCAATTTTTCCATATCTCTAAATAGATCAAAGTTGCTAGGATTTTCGGAACTGTGTAGAGATTAAGGAAAGCTCGAAGCGAGGTATGTTGGCTAAACTCCTCTTTTAGAATTGAACCCCATAACGGCCTTGTATGTCCTGTGTTGCTTATTATAAATTGATTATTCTGAATAAGATTTATGCATTCAATGTGTACTCCAAATGTTCTTGTTACGTTGAGTTACTATTTGAGAATGTGATTTAAGTTTGGGTTGTGTGTTACTATGCTACAACTTAAAAATGTGAGCACTAATGAAAGCTATCATGCCGAATTATGTAAGAAATCACACGTGTCTAAGACCCTTAATTGCTAACATGATGTTTGAAAGTGAAATAGTGAGCATGAAATATGAATTACGGCCAACGTGCCAAGAATGACATTAAAATTGTTGTTGCTAGTGCCGGTGATATGGAAATATGTGTGAAAGATTATGAAAGGGGTATGAAATACTTCGAATAATAAATACTTGTGGAGAATCGTTTAGTCACTAAGGAAGGTTTGGTCAAAATAACCTATCCTCGAAACTACACATGCCGGTATAGGAGTGATTGATGGGTAAATCAGCGTGTTAATGTAATGAGGTTATTCCCCTTATATGGGATGAGAATGATGTGTTGAGATGTTTCCCCTTGAACGGGATGAGATTATTACTAGCGAGATGAGATGTGATGTCTACCCGCACGACATTGTGGTGAGAAGGCTTAGCCGATCGGGCTGAGATCGGATGCCATGCCGCGCGCATGGTGGTATTGTGAGTGGATGTCTTCGGGGTGAGACGGCTTAGCCGATCGGGCTGAGATTGGACTCCGTGCTAAAAACACGGTGGTGTATCGGTGCTAAAGATATCCCAACTTAAGAAGATTGAAACTTACTTGAAATCTACCTTTCCCTTAGCTTGACACCTTGATGCTGTTTGAGTCTCTTAATGATTCATGTTTCCTTCTCCGTTTACTGTTATTCGTTGTAATGAAAGTGTGTTTAGTTTTACATGCTAGTACTGTTCCATATGTACAAACGTTCCTTTTTCTATGGCGCTGCATCTTTAATAAATTCAGGTGGTTCCATAGCAGGTGGTATTGATCAATGATAGCAACACACTCTCTCCTCAACTGACTTGGTGAGCCCCACTTCATTTCGGGGTCATGTATATCTTGTCCTTTGTACATGCCATTTTGAGGTATAGCCGAGGCCTTGCTGCCGGCACTGTCTTAGCACTCTTTTGTTTCAGTTAGAGGCTGCGTAGACATTGTGTAGGTTGTATCTTGATTTGGGAAGGTTAAACTAAAAATGTTTAAATGTGTAATCTGTTCCACTTTAACTATTATTTTATAGTGTACTATTTTGGAAACTTGTTAATGATGTAACTTATGAGAATGAACCGGTGTTGTACACATGACCTCTTACTGTCTAATTAATGAGATGTATTCTTCTCTTTATTCATGGGTGAGTCAGGTAGACGACATTGTACATGCTTGCTCGATCGGGGTAACTTTGTTGAGTGCCGGTCACGCTCCCCTAGGTCAGGGCATGATACAGATTTTTGTTTCGTAAGTTGAAATAGGTGATTTGTGTCATTTATGAGTTGTGTGCAAAATTTGAGGTCAATAGGAGTTGATTTGATAGGTTTCGACATCGATTGTAGAAGTTGGAAGTTTTATAAGTTCATTAGGCTTGAATCGATGTGCGATTCGTGGTTTTATTGTTGTTTGATGTGATTTGACATTTTGAGTGAGTTCGTACGATATTTCAGGACTTGTTGGTATGTTTGGTTGAGGTCCGAGGGGCCTCGGGTGGATTTCGAAAGGTTAACAAGTTGGAATTTTGACTTAGAAGATTGTTGATGCTGCAGGTCTAGTTTCCTTATATGAGATCGCGTGGGAAGGTTCGCGATCGCGAAGGCTTTTTTGGACAGCTGGTGGAAATGGTCTATGCGATCACATGAAATGGTCTGAGATCGTGGAGATTTGGCTTTCAGTTCATCGCAAACGCGTGAAGGGGGTCACGTCCGCGAAGAAGGAAAGGAGGAGACTGGAGTTCACGCGAATTGTTCTTTGCGGTCGCGTGAAGATGTTTGCGATCGCGTAGTTCTGGGAATATGTGATTCCCATTCGTATGCGCTTATCCACATTCGTGAAGGTCATAGTGGGGGCAGCTTTGTTTTGTTCTTCGCGATCACGAGGAACTTTCTGCGATCGCAAAGAGGAATCACTGGGTGGCAGTGTTAAATACCAAAATCGAGGGTTTGAACCCAATTTTCATATTTGGAGCTAGAGACCTCGGATTTTGGTGATTCTTGAAGGAATTTTCAAGGAGTTGATTGGGGTAAGTGATTCTAACTCGGATTTGGTTAAATTACATTAATCTATCATTGTTTTTGTCATTTAATTAGTGTCTTGTGTTGGAAAAATTGGGGAAAATTGTAGAAACTCATAAGCTCTAATTTGAGGATTTGAAGGTCGAGTTTTGAGCCGATTTGAGTAATTTTTGTATGGTTGGACTCGTGGTTGAACGGGTGTTCGGATTTCTTTAATTTTTTTGGATTCCCAAACGTGGGCCCGGAGTTGACTTTTTGGGTTGACCTTTTGACTTTTGCTTAAGAACTTAGCTTTATCATATGGAATTGAATCCTATAGCTTGTGTTGATTGTATCGTTTGTTTGTGGCTAGATTTTAGTCGTTCGCAGGCCGATTTACGAGGCAAGGGTTTGGTGGAGTAGAGAATTGCCCGGTTTGAGGTTAAAATGCTTCTAAACTTGGTTCTGAGGGTCTTAATTCCTGAATTACGTGTTTTGTCGTTAGTGTTGAGGTGACGCACATGCTAGGTGATGGGCGTGAGGGCGTGCATCATAAGAATTGTGACTCGGTCGATTCCATGTAACCATGTAGTCCAATAATCTTGTCATTATCCATATATTCTCCATGTGTTAGAGAAATTGAGATGTGATTTATGTTAGAAATCATGCTTAGGATATATGTCGGTACTGTTGAGACCCACAGAGGTTGTGTTGTTGTTGAATTACTTGCTTAATTTTCAATTATGTAATCAGTCACATCTATCATTTTCATATTATATCTCAGTCTCTGTTGCCATATATTGATATTTCATATCATCATTGTATGGGCTGATTGTCACGATATTCGTGAGCCAGAGAGACTGGAGAGATTGATGATTGAGTGAGGCCGGGGGCCTGATTGTGAGGATGTTTATTGGATCGGCCTGCACGCCGTAGCAGGCTTTATTGATTCATGCCATGGTTGGCTTATTTTATCGCTTGGGCAGGATCCGCCCTTCCGGAGTCAGACTTACCAGCAGTGAGCGTAGGTACCTACTAAGTGCGAGTGCGAGTACCGAGTGCGAGTGCCGAGCGCGTGTTTGGAGCGATTGGGAGGACTAAGTGACTGTGAGGATTGAGTGAATTGGAGGAGTGAGTAAGTTGATACTCCGAACGACTGCATATGATTATTTTCACTGCGTTGCATTAAAGTTTGCATGCATAATTGACATATAGATGTATCATTTCATATTTCAGTCACACTTGGAATATTTTATCTGTTTTGATTTTAAACTGTTGAACTTGAAATGGTGTCTATATTCTGTACTATTAAATTCTGTATTTGGATGGTACCGTTGAGTTCGTCACCACTTTCAGCCCAAGGTTAGTCTTGTTACTTATTAAGTACATTGGGTCAGTTGTTCTCATACTACACTCTGCACTTCATGTGCATATCTAGGTACTTCCGAGTACGGTTGCTACGAGCTATTGGAGCTTTATTTGTCAGAGACTATCGAGGTAGTTTCCTTGGCGTCCGCAGACCTTGACTCTCCTTATTTTCATTTACTTGTCCTGTTCCATCTTTCTAGATTGTGTTTTTTGCAGTCAGACTATGTCGCCGTTTAAATGCTCGTGTACTCAGTGACACCCGGGTTTTGGGGGATATTGTATTAAGTCGCGGTATTTTCTTATCAGTATTTATGGGGTTCTACTCCTAAACTTATTTTTCTATGTTTTCAAATTTAAAGATGCGTGGTTTATTGTGATTGTCGGCTTGCCTAGTATTGCGATAGGCACCATTACGACATATGAGATTTACGGGTTATGTGATTGGTATTGAGGTGATGAACATGCTAGGCGACTGGCCTGTGGGCGTGCACCATAGGAATTGTGACTCGGTCGATTCCATGGAATCGTGTAGTCAAATAATCTTGTCATTATCCATATATTCTCTATGTGTTAGAGAAATTGAGCTGTGATTCATATTAGAAATCAAGCTTAGGCTATATGTTGGTATTGTTGGGACCCACAAATGTCGTATTACTATTGAATTACTTGCTTAATTTGCAATTATGTACTCAGGAGCATCTATCATTTGTATATCATAGCACAGTCTAAGTAGCCATATATTGATATATCATATCATCATTTTTTGGGCTGACTGTCATGATTTTGTGAGCCCGAGAGACTAGAGAGATTGATGACTGATTGGGGCTGAGGGCCTAATTGCGAGGATGTTTATGGGATCGGGATGCATGCCGCAGCAGGCTTTATTGATTCATGCCATGATTGACTTATTTTAGCAATTGAGTAGGATCCGCCCCTCGGGAGTCTGACTTACCATCAGTGAGCGCAAGTACCTACTGAGTGCGAGTGCAAGTATCGAGCGATAAGGAGGACTGAATGACTGTGTGGAATAAGTGACTGTGAGGATTGAGTGAATGGGAGGACTAAGTAAATTGATACTTTGAGAGTATGCACATGATTTTTTCCTGTGTGTTTCATTACAGTAGCATGCATAATTGACATGTAGATATAGAGATGTATCATTCCTCATTTCAGTAACACTTGCTATATTTTATCTGTTTTTTAGCTTAAACTGCTAAACTTCAAAGCATGTCTAAATTTTTGTACTATTAAATTCTGTAATTGGACTGTACCCGTTGAGCTCATCACTGCTTTTAGCCTAAGGATAGTCTTTTTACTTATTGAGTATATTGGGTCGATTGTACTTATACTATACTCTGCATTTCGTGTACAGATCCAGGTACTTCGGGATATGGCAGCTTCTAGCTATTGGAGCTTTTTTTGCTAGAGACTATCGAGGTAGCTTCCTTGGCGTCCGCAGACCTTGACTCTCCTTCTTTCTATTTACTAGTACTGTTCTATCCTTCTAAATAGTGTTTTTAGCAGTCAGACTATGCTGTCATTTAGATGTTGATGTACTCATTAATACTCGGATTTTGGGGGATATTGTATTGGGCCGCGGTATTTTCTTATCAGTATTTATGAGGTTTTACTCTTAAACTTATTTTGTTATCTTTTCAAATCTAAAGATGTGTGGTTTATTGTGATTGTCGGCTTGCCTAGTATAGCGATAGGCTCCATCACGACATATGATATTTGGGTCGCGACAAGTTGGTATCAGAGCTAGGTTGCATAGGTCTCACGAGTCATGATTAGGTTTAGTATAGACTTGTGGATCGATACAGAGACATCAGTACTTATCTTCAAGAGGCTTCTGAACCATTAGAAAAACATCAATTTCTTGTATTCTTGTCATGCGAATTTATTGGTTCTTGAAACTAAACTTCTATTATTCTATTCTCTCATATATGGTGGAGACACGTGCTACCGGACAGGCGGATGGCCACCTATACCACCAGCTAGGGCCAGGAGAGGCCGAGGTCACTGTAGAAGCCGAGGTGCAGCTCGTACCACAGCTAGAGCAGCACCTGCAGATCCGCCAGTTGCTCCATCTCAAGAGCAGATTCCAGATATGGTTTAGCCAGTGGGACCAGCTTAGGCGCCAATTGTTGCCATTATGATTTCGGGCCTTCAAGAAGCTTTGGCCCAGATATTGACTGTTTGCCCTAGCCTTGCTCAGGCAATTTTAGTCCTGGCCGCACTAGCCACTTCTCAGGCCGGGGGAGGTGATCAGACTCCCGCCGCTCGTATTCAAGAGTAGGTGATGCCGGGAATTAAGACACCGGGGTATTACAAACCCAGCCGGTTGTAGTTGCTCAGGTCCAGGTGGGTCTCATTATTAGTGATGAGGAGTAGAAGAGATTAGAAAGGCTTGGGAGGCTCAAGCCTCCAACATTCAGTGGGGTTGAGTTAGAGGATGCTCAGGACTTCTTGGATAGGTGCTAGCAGATTCTTCGCATGGCAGGTATTCTGGAGACTAGTGAAGTCTCATTTACTACTTTTCAACTAACGGGGGCAGCCTTTAGATTGTGGGAGGCCTATGAGTGGAGCAGTCCAGCCAATGCTACACCACTTTCATGGCACGAGTTCTCCGTTCTCTTAATGGAAAAGTTTTTGCCACCGGCCCGTAGGGAGGAGCTGCACAGGCTGTTTGAGCAGCTATGCCAAGAGGGTATGTCTGTGACCCAGTACGAGATAAGATTTTAAGATTGGGCTCATCGAGCTATCTGGTTGGTTCCCACAGAGAAGGAGAGGATTAGGAGGTTCATTGATGGCCTCAGCTACGGATTGCGTTTTGTTATGACCCGGAAGAATGCATCAGGTGCTAGGTTCGACGAGGTGGTTGATATTATCTGATGGCTAGAGTTGGTCCATAGTCAGGAGCATGAGTAGAGGGAGGCCAAGAGGCCTCGTGGTTCGGGTGGTTTTAGCGGTGTTCCTTTTGGGGGTAGTCCTACCACAGCAGGATTCATCCTTACAAGCTCGCTCAAACGGCTCGTCTGGTTCAATGTGGCGCATCAGCTAGCCGTGGTTTATACAGTGCCCATCCGGGTCAGTTATCTCTTAGTGCTCTCCCAGCTTAGAGTTCATCTAGTGCTCCATCGGGTTAGGATTCATCTATTCCGAGTCCTTCCAGCATTTATTTTGGATTTTGGGGCCCGATTCAGTCACTGCCACTAGCAAGGAGTTGCATCGAGTGCGGGGAGTTTGGGCATATGTGGTGACAGTGTCCCCATCGCTTTTGAGGTCCAGTGGAGCAGAGGGCTCAAGCGGTGACTTCCGCACCAGTTATTTTACCACCTGCCCCAGCCATCTCGGGGTGGTGCTCAGGTAGCTAGAGGTATCCCTAGAGGGGGAGGGCGATCAGGTGGCGGCTAGGCTCGATTCTATGCTATTCCTGCTAGGCTAGAGGTTGTTTCTTCAGATGTACTGATCAAAGGTATTGTTTCAATGTGCCACAGAGATGCTTCCACATTATTTGACCTTGGTTCTACTTATTCCTATGTATCATCCTATTTTACTCATTATTTGGATATGCCCCGTAAGTCCTTAGTTTGACATGTTCATGTATCTACACTTGTGGGCGATACTACTGTTGTGGACCGTGTGTATCAGTCGTGGGTGGTGACCATTAGAGGATTGGAGACTAGAGTTGATCTCTTATTACTTAGTATTGTTGATTTCGACGTGATTTTTCGGTATGGATTGTTTGTCTCCATCTCTTGCTATTCGGGATTGTCACACTAAGACCATGACGTTAGCGATGCCAGGGTTTTCAAGGATCGAGTGGAGAGGTTCTCTAGATTATGTTCCCAGTAGGGTGATTTCATATCTGAAGGCCTAATGGATGGTTGGGAAGGATGTTTGACATATTTGGCTTTTGTGAGGGATGTTGGTGCCGATACTCTTACTATTAATTCTATTCCTGTAGTGCGAGACTTTCCGGATGTGTTTCATGCAGACCTTCCGGGCATGCCACCCGACAACGATATTGATTTTTGATATGACTTAGTGCTGGGCACTCAACCCATTTTTATTCCTCTATATCGTATGGCACCAGCAGAGTTGAAGGAATTGAAGGAGCAGCTTCAGGATAGATGCGGTTCTGAGGGCATGAATCCCTGAATTACATGTTATGTGGTTAGTGTTGAGGTTACGCACATGCTATGCGATATGCGTGTGGGCATGCACCGTAGGAATTGTGACTCGGTCGATTCAGTGGAATCGTACAGTCACATAATTTTGTTGTTATCCATATATTCTCCATCTGTTAGAGAAATTGAGTTGTGATTCATGTTAGATATCATGCTTAGGCTATTTGTTGGTACTGTTGGGACCTATGGAGGTCGTGTTGTTGTTGAATTACTTGCCTAGTTTGCAATTATGTACCCAAACACATCTATCATTTGCATATCACATCTTAGTCTCTGTTGCCATATATTGATACATCGTATCATCATTGTTTAGGCTGATTGCCATGATATTCGTGAGCCCGAGAGACTGGAGAGATTGATGACTGAGTGAGGCCAAGGGCCTGATTGTGAGGATGCTTATGGGATCGAGCTACACGCTACAGTATGCTTTACTGATCCATACTATTTTTAGCTTATTTTAGCACTTGGGAAGGATCCGCCCCTTTGAAGTCTGACTTACCAGTAGTGAGCACAGGTACCTACTAAGCGTGAGTGCCGAGCGTGAGTGCTAAGCGATTGGAAGGACTGAGTGACTATGAGGAATGAGTGACCGTGAGGATTGAGTGAATGGGAGGACTAAGTAAATTGATACTCCGAGACTATGCATATGATTTCTATCACTGTGTTGCATTACAGTTTGCATGCATAATTGACATATAGATATAGAGATGTATCATTCCTCATTTCAGCCACACTTGGCATATTTGATCTGTTTTGAGTTTAAACTGTTGAACTTGAAAGCATGTCTACATTTCTGTATTATTAAATTCTGTATTTGGACTGTACCTGTTGAGCTCGTCACTGTTTTTCAGCCCAAGGTTAGTCTTATTACCTATTGAGTACATTGGGTCGGTTGAACTCATACTACACTCTGCTCTTCGTGTGCGGATCCAAGTACTTCTGGCTACGGCGGCTTCTAGCTATTGGAGCTTTATCTGTCGGAGAATATCGAGGTAGCTGCCTTGGAACTCTCCTTCTTTTCATTTACTTGTAAAGTTTTATCTTTCTAGGCAGTGTTTTTAGCAGTTAGACTATGTTGTCATTTAGATGCTCATGTACTCAGTTTCACTCGGATTTTGGGGGATATTGTATCGAGTCACGGTATTTTCATATTAGAGTCATGGTATACTCCTAGTATTGCGATAGGCGCCATCACAACATATGAGATTTGTGTCATGACAGTAGTAGTACTATTACCGAGGAAACTATGCCAAAACTTCTATAGACCTCTAGGAGTTTAACACTCGAGGACAAATGTTTCTAAGGGGGGAAGATTGTTACACCATGTCCATCTCAAGGTGACATATAATGAATATAAGACTTGTCAATAAAGATTTAAATGAGTGAAAATTCATAGTATGACTATATATGATGTTTGGATAAAAAATATAACGTTTGGAAAAATTCGGATTTAAGTTGCGAAAAAACCGACTAAGGATTTGCCTTATAACAAAGCTTTTTTGAGCAATACATTATGTATGTTGAGGTCTTTTTAGGACATAATATATACCAAATTTAAGTTCTTGGAATTTATTTTTCAACACTCTTAACTGTTCATTCATACGACGTCCGGATAAAAAGTTATAAGAGTCTGAAGAAGGGCCAATGCTAGGGTGCCAAGGTAGCACCTCTTAAACTTTTCAAAGGTAGATATATATATATATATATATATATATATATATATATATATATATATACACACAGACACACACATATATATATGCCATAAGTCTTATTTTTCTTCATTTCTCCGTAGACCACGAATAGAGAAGACCCATAAACTTATCCTAAAGTTTTCTACAAGAGTTTCACAAAAGATTAACATCTCGGGTACGAAATCAAAAAGCGATAATATTAGAACTATCCCTACGACGTAAGTATCATTATACCGCCTCTCTTTTTCTTTATAGTTTTAGTTTTGGAATGTACTTCATAGTTAAGAAAATGCCTACTGTCTATATTTAAGCTTTTAAAAAATCAAGAAAGCTTGATAAATTCGTTTCTTATTAGTTAGATCTCACGGGACAGTGATCGGAAGCCGTGAGTTC
Source organism: Nicotiana attenuata (assembly GCF_001879085.1). NCBI lineage: Eukaryota > Viridiplantae > Streptophyta > Magnoliopsida > Solanales > Solanaceae > Nicotiana > Nicotiana attenuata. The sequence goes on from NW_017670746.1 coordinate 249,854, forward strand.
TATTTATTTCACCTGTATTGGACTATTTTGTAGTCCACTCGTGTTGGTCTCTTGTGCTGCTGATTTATGGAGTATGGAAGGATAAAGGGTGTGGAGAAACACCACATCTGGTAGGGTAGTGGGCTGGTCGCTCTTCGTTGCAATTTCAGGCTAATTGATAACTTGTTGATTGGGTGTGTTATGGTATATCTGGGTTTATTTTGTACTAAAGGTCCCAAATTTTAGTTAGGTTGTTTTTTAGTTGCTGATTGTATTGTGTTGTTGTCTCGCCCATAGTAGGCTTGAGGAAGAAGTAAAATCGAGGGAAATGATGCCCGTTCTATTAAAGATTAAGTTAGTTTCGTTATATAAATGAGAGAGTTATTTGTAGCTTGACAATAGCTTCACCGTCGTTGTTGTAGATTAAGGTGAAGTGAGCTGAGTTTAGCATTATTATTGGACTCTATAAGGTATGTTAAGGCTATCCCTTCTTTCCTTTCGCCATGATGCATATGATACAACGAAACGGGCAAACACGCAACTTTCACAAATGACTATATTCTTAGATGTACTAGGGTTGCCTATGTTCTTGATTCACCATATGTCCCATTATTATAGCGTTTGTTCATGGGTCTTAGAACATGCGTAAGTTGATAAAGTTTATTTCTTGATATTAACCGAAGCCATATTGATCTTTCGACATTCTGAGAGATTTTATTGACTTACTTCTTATGCATTGTAATCATTTATACATGTACATTGATCCATGACCAGATGGCATTATATATGCATATATTATATGTATATGGGGTATGGGGAAAGGTTACGACGTTATGTACGCACCACCACCTGATCAGTTGGTATACGTTGATGATGTCGCCCACTAAGGCCGAGATGATATGATGGGATGTCCTCAGGGGCTTGATGATGTTATGTACGCATATATCTATGCATGATACGACAGTTTTAAGCATATTCACGGCATTATAAATGCTTCATGATTCACAAACTATTCAGACCTACAAGTTGAGTCCTTTACTCTATGTTTCTTTCATGTCTTTGATATACCCATTTTTATGCCTTACATACTCGGTACATTATTCATACTAGCACCCTTATTGCCTAGGGGCCTTCATTTCATGCTCACAGGTGCAGATAGACAGGCTAACGGACCCCCTTCTTAGGATCCTTGCTCAGCAAGAGTTGGTGTGCTCCATTTGATCTGGAGCTGCTATTGGATTTTGGTACGATATATTTGTATGCATATATGGGCATGATGGGGCCCAGTCTCGTCCTTTATATAGTTGTACACTCTATTAGAGGTCTGTAGACAGTCATGTATAGTTGGATAATATGTGGCCTTGTCGCCTTCTATTTTGATATATAGTTGTGCATAGTAGCCTTGTCGGCTAGCCCTACCGTACACCGCATATATATATATATATGTATCTGTGTATATATATATATATATATATATATATATTTATATATGTATCTGTGTGTGTGTGTGTGTTCTTCTATGTATATGTATGCATGTCTTTTGGGCATGTTTTCTCATGCATGTTATTTATATGATTCAGCAGTTTATTGACATATGTTATGCATGACCTACCCCTATTTCATGTTTATATCTTAGAGATATGCTTAGGGGTGTTTGAAAGGTATGACTCGGGCACTCGTCATCGACCATCGGTTTTGGTCGTGACAGTACACGGGTGCTATGTGTGGTTTATGACTAGATTAGACTTTAGGCTTCTAATATGCATTATTTTTATTATATGCCTTATATGTAACGTGCTTAATCATTTTATGACTACGTTAACTAGGTTTCTATAGTTGATTTAGCGGTATTCATACTTTATATATATATTGAATACTCGCCCACATTTTAATATTATTATGTCCTTGTCCACTTTGTTGATGAATTATGAGCATATGTCTTTTGATGATGATTTGGCACATTGAATTGTTATGATCATGGCACATGTGGATATGTTGAGCGGATTGATTGTGTGTACATGAGGTCTTTGATGTGCGATTGTGATGATATGATGGCATTAGGTAATTACCATGCAATTGTGATGATATTGTGGCACAAGGTCTTTGCCGTGTGATTGTGATTACTATTGTGGTATGAGATTTTTGGCGTGCAGCGTCTTGGGTGGATTTTGGGTCCTAACAAGGTTTGAGTGCTTTAACTTGAGAAACATAGTTTTTATTTCTTGTATTTAATCATTTTTTTTCTTCTTTTATTCTTGTTATTACTATTGTTTTTTCTCTTTCTATTTCTTTTGCTTATTAACTGTACAAACTTTTATAGTAAGTGGATTGTCATAGCTTTTTTACTATCTCGTCAAGGTTAGGCTCGAAACTTACTGAGTACATTGGATAGGTTGTACTCATACTATACTTCTGCACTTATTGTACAGATTCAGGCATTAGTCCAAGCGGAGTCCCCAGGGAGATTAGCTTGGACATCTGGGAGACTTGAGGTAGTTTGCAGACTCTGGAGTCACCTTCCTTATATTTGTTATTGTTTAATTGTATCAGACAACATTGTATTTCATTTCTTACCTTGTATTTAGTACTCTTAATGGCTCATGTACTCAGTGACACCAGTCTTAGCAGGTGTTATAACAGTTGCACGTGTTTTAGAATTGTTATATATTACAGAGCTTTTACTCTTATCTGTGATATCATACAATTATATATTAGCCTCGCTTCTTTTGTTAATGTTATGTGTTGGCCTTCCTAGCTAGAAGGTTGGGCACAACCTGTTGGTTGAGATTTTGTGTCATGAAACTCACCAAGCATATGTCAATCAGAACAAGGCTAGGTAAGAAGCATAAATAACATTAAGTAGAGTGATGAATCATAACACACCACATGAGAGAATACATCACTTTTGCGGAATAAGTTTCATGAACTATCTAAAGCATAAAAGAATGATACCCGGAGCAAACAAGACATGAAGAATGCTAATTCCACATGCACACTTTAACCTGTCACCATGTATATACGTTGCCCCAACACATTTAGCACTTCGCAAATAGATCCAAGTACAACCTAATTCTTTGAAATCGAGGTTAAACAAGATACTTACCTCCCTCCGGAACGCACCAACTATCCAACATCATTTTTCCTTTAGAACAAGTCTCCAAACAATTCATATGCATTCAAATAATAATCAAATCGTTTGATTTTAATCATATTTGGAAAAGTCAATAAAAAGTCAACCAGGGCTCACATGATCGAAATCTGAAATTAAGACTAATCCCTGATTACCCATTCTTCACCGAGTCCAAATATGTATTTCGTTTTGAGATCTGATCTCAATTTGAGGTGTAAATTTTCAAAATTCACTTTCTTAGGTTTCTACCCAAAATCCTAGTTCTACTCTCTAAAATCCTAGATTTAGGGATAAAAATCAAGGAAAAATTATGGAAATAAATTAAAACTAAATTAAGGTGTTAGCTCTATTTGGCAAAAGTTGGCAATTTAAAGGTTTGGAAAGTTCATAGATTTGGTCTGGAGTTGACTTTGATGTTATTGTATTTTGATTGTGATTATGGGAGTTAGAATAGGTTTGTTATGTCATTTGAAACTTGTGTTCAAAATTTGAGGTGATTCCGTGTTTTTCTAGACATGTTTGGCGTAAGTTTGGAATTTGGAAATTTAAAATAGTTCATTAGGCTTGAATTAATATGTGATTTGTGGTTTTCATGTTATTTTGTATGATTTCAAGCCTCGAGCAGGTCCACATTTTGTTTTGGGACTTGTAGGTATGTTCGGATGGGGTCCTGCGAGGCTCGGGTGAGTTTCATGGTGGTTTTTGGCCTTTTTCTGTCATGTTTGCACTACTGGTTTCTCTGATTTTTCTGCTGCTGAGAGTGTCCTTTGCGATCGCGGGAAGAGGACCGCGATTGAGTATTGTTCTGGGAGTTGGCTGGATGTTCTTCTTCAGATTTGTTGTAATGGTTCGCGTTCGTGGTCGTTGAGGCTTTAAGCCTTCACGTTCACGCATGAGACCACGTGTTCGTGTAGTGTTGAGTTAGGTTGGGCAGGCCATGTTCGTTGACCTTCGCATTCACGTGAGGACGTCATTTTAGCATATCACATGCCTGGCCGCATTTGAGTAGGGGGTCTTCGAGGCAGTTCGGTTTTTGTGCTTCGTGATCGCGAAGGGTACTCCTGGAGCAGATCTATAAGTTATCATAATCGAGGGTTTTACTCATTTTATCACATTTTGAGATTTGGAGCTCATCTTTGCGTAATTTTTAAGGGATTTTCATGATTTGGATCGGGGTAAGTGTTTCTTACTCGAATTTTGTTATTATAAGTGATTTCATCTTTGATTTTGGCATTTGATTGATGAATCTAAAAGAGAAATTGGGGGGTTTCAGCAAAAAATTTCTAGAGTGAATAATTGAGTTTTGAACATCGATTTGGATTCGGATTTTGATGAAAATTATATGGTTGGACTCATATTTAAATGAGTTGTCGGAATTTGTGGTTTTTCGGGTTTAGAGGTACGGGCATGGGTTGACCTTTTGGTTGACTTTGAGTATTTGATTAAAGATTTGACCTTTATCATTCGGGTTTGATTCCTATAGCATTATTGGATGTTTTTGAGTTGCTCTTGACTAGATTCGAGCCGTTCGGAGGTCGATTCATGTGGAAAAGCATTTCTAGAGTATTTTTTGGCTTATTTGAGGTAAGTATATTGTCTAACCTTGTGTGGGGGAATACCCTTTAGGATTTGGCCGTAATTGCTTATTTGTGTTATGTGGAATGTGGCATGTACATGAGGTGACGAGCGTGCACACGGATGCTACGTGCGGTTTTGTGATAGGTTACAAGTACTTTGGGCATAAGTACTTTACTTTATATTTTGATGATCTAACAAACTTACCATCTAGAACCAGATAAGGAACATGTTACACATTTATAAGACCTTGAGATCACAAAGTTCCAGGTTGGGATCCAGCGTGGGATATAACTCAACTCTTCAGAGTGGAAGGAACAGCTGAGGGAACAGGTCCCTATCAGTTCCTGAGGAGACTGTATGAAGTCAACTCTCCAGCCTGGAAAGTTGCTGCCTGCACACACTACTGTACAGGAACAGTGCAGCAGTCAACTTTCTGTGGAAGGCATTTTACCTACCTTGCTTACATCATTGTAAGTGATGTCACACATGTATAAATACAATCAAGGAAGGTAAAACAACTTACTTCATGAGAGAACCAGATAGAGGACCTGAAGCATGCATGGTACAATCATTCAAGTTAATCGACTCAAGATAATCTGGGAAGTGTGCCTTTAGATTCACAAAAACCAGATTAGATACCTGATCCCTTGGTGTTTCCCTAAAAGAAGTATGAGTCAACTATATAGTTGGAAAGCAACTACAGAAACTGACTGTCTGCAACTGTACACGCGATAGTGTAGCAGACAGTGCAGCAATCACTTCCTATTAGGAAGAGGCATGTATTAACCAAGATTTGACATCACCATTATGAATTGACATCACCATGGTGGTGTCTTTTGTAGTATAACAACCTGGTGCAAGGCACAAGACAATTGGCCCAACACTTGCAAAAATCAGTAAGGAAAATATTCTCTCAAGTGCTAGCTACAACCTCTCTCAAGAACAAGGTTGCTGCAACCTCAAAGACCATATCCAAAGACTGAAGATATCTTAAGTCCTTAGGTTTGTTGAGTCTCTGTTATTTGTTCTTCATTTGTAACTCCTACTTAGCTTAGTTAGAAGCATTGTGTAGGAAACCCTTTGTAAATCATAAACCCTTGTGTTTGTTTCTTGGCTAGAGTTAGTCGAGTTGTGAAGTCTTTGTAATAGAGGTATTAAGAAATGGTTTGTAATAGTGTTGTTACAAGTTAGTTGAGTTAAACTCTTTGTAATAAAGTTATTACAAAGTGGCTTGTAATAGTGTTGTTACAAGTTAGTTGAGTTAAAGTCTTTGTAACTAGTGAGTGACAAAGTGGCTTGTGGTAAGTGTATCACAAGTTAGTTGAAGTCTTTGTAATAGAGTCATTACAAAGTGGCTTGTAATAGGGTGTTTACAAGTTAGTGAAGTTGAAAGCCTACAAGTGTAGGTCGTGGTTGTTGTCCCCTTGAGTTGTGATTTTTCCACGTAAAAATCCTCAGTGTTCTTTATTTACTGTCGAGTTACTGTGGGAACTGATAGAGAATCTGGTTTTCTGTACAGTCTGGTGGACACTTAGTTTCTATCAATTGGTATTAGAGCGGGTTCTTTCTAAAAGATTAACACCTAGAAAGGATCTACATGGCTGCTCCACCAAACATCAAGGAAAGTGAATCAACCAATAGACCACAAAGATTTCAGAAAATGGTTCGCAGAAATGGAGACACTCCCAAGAAGGGTAGTTCTAGCAGAAACACTAACGGATACGATTGTTGTCACGAGTGCGGAAAACCAGGGTATTTCATCAAAGACTGCCCACTTCTGAAACAGGAGAATTACAAACACAACTCTGACAAAGTAGCAAAAAGGAACCCGGTTCCTGACAAACGATTCAGCCAAAAAAGTGCAGTTGACAATGTTGCGAAGCAAGCTCTTGCTGCATGAGGAGACTCCTCCAATGAATCAGAAGAGGAACCAGATGCAGGAAGCAGCTCCATGATGGCAGTGGAAAATGAAGCAAAGGAATATGATTCATTGTTTGCATTGATGGCTCAGTCCGATGAGGATGAAGAGGATGACAATGATGAGGTAAATTTCAGGGTTGTTCAGAGAAATCTAAAGTCCTACTCTTCGAAGAAATTGATGTCATTAGCAAATGTTCTAATTGATTCATATAATAGTTTTGTTGATGATAAAGATGCCCTAATCATAGAGCTAGGAGATGCCGAACAATCTAGAGATGATCTGGTGGTCTGTATGGTTGATTTAAATGAGACCGTAGGCAACCTTGAAAAAAGAAAAAGAAGCTCTAACTGAAAAATAGATAGTGTAGAAAATGAGAGAGATGATTTGATGGTAGTGGTTGTTGGCTTGAAGGAAACGATAGAGAACCTTAGCAAAGAAAAGAATACTCTAGTAGAGAAAATTGCAGCTACTGAGCAAGAAAGGGATGATTTTTTGGTGATAATCACAGACCTAGAGGGAAACAACTGAGGGACTTAAATCAGAACATAGGCCTGTAAGTATTGAGAAAGGGAAGGAAGTAGCTAGTGAGTCAAACATCAAGCCTAAAAAAGAATTAAATGATGTGAAAACTAGTCTATGTGGTGAACTTGAGAAAAATAGGCAACTTCAAGCTGAATTGGAGAAAGTAAAAATTAATCTTGAAAAATCTCTTAAGTGGACCTGGTCCTCAGATGCTGCCACTGCCATATACTTCAACAATAGTGGAAACAGGCAGGCAATCGGGTTCCATAAGGATAAAACTCCTTACAATCCTCACATCAAGTACGTCACTATTCTTGATAACTGGCTTTGTACCCACTGTGGGAAATATGGGCACTTCAAAGAAAATTGCCAGGCCAGGGTTCCATCTGTTCGGAAAAAGAAAGTGTTTGCTGAAAAAGTGACTACTAAAGAGGGACCAGGTACCACTCGCAAAAATCGCACATTGCCTGCATGTGACGACCCAAAGGGGTCATCACTTATTTCTTACCCATTCCGTACTTCTGAGGCCTTGAAAACCTCATCTAGGGTCGCCTCGATTTGCGTGCACAATTCGGGCGCGTAGCTGGAAAGCTTAAATATGAATTCTGTGAGAAAAATGCTAAATTTTGATATTAAATTAACTAAGTTTGACTTCGGTCAACATTTTGGGTAAATGGACCCGGACCCGTGATTTGACAGTCCCGGAGGGTCCGTAGGAAAATATGGGACTTGGGCGTATGCCCGTAATCAAATTCCGAGGTCCCAAGTCCGAGAAATGAATTTTTGTGTGAAATTGTTTTTTTTGGAAATAATTAATGAAATTGGAAACGAAATTTGATTAGAAGACTATGGTATCGGGACCGTATTGTGGTTCTGGCGCCCGGTACAAGTCTTATATATGATTTAAGCACTTTCTGTAAAGTTTGGTTGAGAACGGACGTCATTTGACGTGTTTCGGACTTAAAATAAGAATTTGATGTTCTATGAAAATTTGGAAGAAATCATGAGCTTTGAGGCTTGATTTGATGTATATGTTGTTATTTTGGCAATTTGATCGCACGGATAAGTCCGTAGGATGTTTTTGAGGTGGTGTGTATGTTTGGTTTGGAGCCCTGAGGGCTCGGGTGAGTTTCAAGTAGGTTCCGGGATGCCTTAGGCTTAAAATACCAGATGTTGCAGGTTCAGGAAAATATTGCAGACTCCGAACCCTCCAGCACGGTCCGAGAGAAATCGCGTGCGGCTGCGGTCGCCTTTGCGCGGTCCGCGGTTGGTGGTATGCGGCCGCGATCGCCTTTGCGCGGTCCGCGGTGGGTGCTGCACGGCCGCGATCATCTTCGCGCAGTCTGTGCAGGGAACTTCAGAGATCAGCAGGTCTTCAAGTAGGTCAGCACGGCCGTGGTCCTTTTTGTGCGGTCCGCGCAGGGGACTTCCGAAGGGTATGAATAAACGGGAATTTCAGTCATTTTTCACTTTTCAAAATCCCAAAATATAAGAGGCGATTTTCCCAACGATTCTTCTTCTTCAAAACAATTAGTACGTGACTTCTAACTCATTTTCTTCACTCCGTAACATCTTTTAACATAATTTCAACTTCAAATCAAAGATTTTGATGGGAAAATTTGGGTATGTTGGGTAGAACCTAGGTTTTGCTAAAATTGGGGATTTGGACCTCAATTTGAGGTCCGATTTCAAAAAAAATTGCATATTTGGGTTCGTGGGGGAATAGGTAACCGGTTTTTGGTCCGAACCTTGGGTTTTGACCACGTTGGCCTGAGGGGCATTTTGGTCATTTTACCTAAATTCGCGTCTTAGCTTTAAATTAAATAGTGGTATCAGTTGCTTGAGATGTTATTTACGAGATGTAATTGAAACGACTAGATTTGGGCCATTTGGAGTCGGATACTCGTGGCAAAGGTGTGGTTTCGAGTTGATTTTGGAGCCGGTTTGAGGTAAGTGGCTTGTCTAACCTTGTGTGGGGGACCGTTCCCTTAGGATATGATATTTGGTAATTGAATGCCTTGTACGTGAGGTGACGAGCGCGTATTTGAGCTAATTGTTGAAAGTCCGGTTTTACTTTAAATATTTAGACTGAGTTTCTTTCTTACCTTCTTTATTCTACTTGCAATTGTAGCCTGTGTTACTTTAGAAAAGCATGCTTAGCTGACCTAAATTGCCTATTTGCTTAAGTTGCCTTGATTGTACTACGTGAAGCATGTAAGGCTAGAACTACTTGTTGCCTTGTATTTTTTGTACTCTAGTTCTGAATATCTTCTTGTTGTGGCTGCGTATTTATATTGGGACTACGGATGTGGGACTCCGGTAGCTCCCCCCCCCCTTGTTTGTTTACTTTGGGACTGCGGGTTAGATTCCCGATAGATCCACCTGCCTATTTACTTTGGGACTGCGGGTTCGATTCCCAATAGATCCCCCTACATATTTACTTTGGCACTGCGGGTTAGATTCCCAATAGATCCCCCTGCACATTGATAGTTGGACTACGGGACGGTATCCCGGGAGATCCTTCGGATATATACATATGATGGACTACGGGACGGTATCCCGGGAGATCTACTAGACAGTTGAGAAAAGGACTACAGGACGGTATCCTGGGAGATCCTCATTGTTACCATTGATATTGAGCTGTACATATTTCGTGTTTACTCCGTTCGTTGTGTAATTGTTATTGCTTTGTTTAGCCTGTCTTATTCAATTGTTGTACTCATTATTACTGCCTGTTTTCATACTGTTAATTCCTATTATATTGTTTAACCTCAGTAGCGCCCTGACCTTCCTCGTCACTAGCCAACCGAGGTTAGGCTTGGCACTTATTGAGTACCGTTGTGGTGTACTCATGCCTCTTCTACGCATGTTTTTCATGTGCAGATCCAGGTACTTCATCTCAGGCGCATCACTCTCGTGGCGGAGAGATCTAGCAGAGACTTCGAGGTACATCTTCCGCGTCCGCTGACCAGGAGTCTCTATCTTATTCTAGCTTTAGAAGATAGCTTTTCCTTTCGTACTTTTGCCTTAGACATTTTGGAGATTAGAGCATTTACAGTACTTCTTGTAGCTTGTGTTCCCGTGAGTTTCCGAGTTTTGGGATGATATTGTAGACTTCCACATTATTGGGTTGTATATGTCGGGCGGCATTTATATACAGTTACCCTTCTAGTTTGTTTAGTTTAATTATTTGTTTCCGTAAGTTATGTTACTTCCGCATTGTTAGGCTTACCTAGTCGTAGGGACTAGGTGCCATCACGACATGTTCACGGAGGGCGAACTGGGGTCGTGACAAGTTGGTATCAGAGCTCTAGGTTCATAGGAGTCACGGAACACAGGCCGGTTTATTAGAGTCTCGTTGATCGATATGGAGACGTCTGTACTTATCTACGAGAGGCTGTGTAACTGTTAGGAAAAATTTCCACTTCATTTGATTTCCTTGTCGTGCGATATTTGACACCACAAATTCTAAACTTTTGTCTTCTATTCTCTCACAGATGGTGAGGACACGCACTACTCGGGATGATCACACACCCGCGTCCTCTACTGCAGCTGTCAGAGGCCGGGGCCAGGGTAGAGGTCGAGGACGCGCACGTGGTGCAGCTAGAGCACCTGCGCGAGCTGCCGCCGAGGCACCACCAGCAGATCCAGCCGGAGCCCAGGCACCTGGCACGCCTACTACTACCACTACTACTCCAGCTCTCCAGGAGACTTTGGCTCAGTTCATGAGTATGTATACCACCTTGACTCAGGCAGGGTACTTCCCCTTGCTGCAGCCACATCCGAGGCCGGGGGAGGAGCACAAACTCCCGCCGTCCGCACTCCTGAGCAGCGGGTGCAGGTTGAGCAGGTTCCCGAGATTATCTCCACACCGCCTGCAGCGCCAGTTCAGCCCGAGGACGGGTCAGCTATATTAGAGGACGAGCAGCGGAGACTTGAGAGGTTCAAGAAGTATGATCCTCCAGTATATTTAGTGGATTAGCATCAGACGATACTTTGGGATTTCTAGAGGAGTGTCACCGCATTCTTCGCACTATGGGCATAGTAGAGTCCAGCGGGGTTTCCTTCACTGCCTTCCAGCTTCGGGGAGCCGCCTATGATTGGTGGCGCACTTATGAGATAGACAGTCCAGCCGAGGCTGCCTCACTGACCTGGACCCAGTTCTTAGATATGTTCATGAGAGAGTTTGTCCCCCAGAATCTCAGGGATGCATGGCGCGCAGATTTTGAGCATTTGCATCAGGGTGCTATGACCATTTCGGAGTATGCTATCCGCTATACCAAGCTGGCCAGGCATGCACCGGCCTTGGTTTCCATAGCTCGTGAGAGAGTTCGCTGGTTCATTGAGGGTCTTATCCCACCCATCAGATCTAGCATGGCTCGAGAGTTAGAGATGGACATTCCTTATCACCAGGTTGTGAGCATTGCTAGGAGGATTGAGGGTATGCTTGCCAGGGAGCGAGGGGAGAGGGAGGCCAAGAGCTCTCGAGAGTCGGGTCACTACTCTAGTGTCTGTACCCCAACGGTAGGTCGTTATGGCAGAGGTTATGGGGGTCGCCCCGTCCATTCAGCTCTTATTGCATTTAGCAGTACTCCAGCTCTACCTACACCTCAGGAGCCTTACTATGCACCTCCGGTTTCTAGCGCGCCTCCTGCGCGGGGTGCTTCCAGAGGTCAATCCAGCAGACCTGGCTCTAGTCAGTCACAGCCACCGCGTCCTCCCAGAGCTTGTTTCGAGTTTGGTGATACACGCCATATGGTTAGGGACTGCCCTAGACTTGGTAGGGGTGCATCTTCACAGAGTTCTCAGCCACAGCGTGCTCCTCAGAGTTCTCAGGCCATGGTCACAGCTCCAGCTGCTACCCCATCTGCCCAGCCGGCTAGGGGCGAAGGTCGGGGAGGGGGCGGANGTCGCCCCGTTCATTCAGCTCTTCCAGCAGCCAGCAGTGCTCCAGCTCCGCCTACACCTCACGAGCCTTACTATGCACCTCCAGTTTCTAGCACGCCTCCTGCGCGGGGTGCTTCCACAGGTCAGTCCAGCAGACCTGGCTCTAGTCAGTCACAGCCACTGCATACTCCTAGAGCTTGTTTCGAGTGTGGTGATACACGCCATATGGTTAGGGACTGCCCCAGACTTGGTAGGGGTGCATCTTCACTGATTGCTCAGCCACAGTGTGCTCCTCAGAGTTCTCAGGCCATGGTCACAGCTCCAGCTGCTACCCCATCTGCCTAGCCGGCTAGGGGCAGAGGTTAGGGAGATAGAGGTCGCTCTCGAGAGAGGGGCCGGGCCAGATATTATGCTATTCCTGCTCGTACCGAGGCTGTTGCCTCCGACTCCGTCATTACAGGTATTATACTGGTCTGTCACAGAGAGGCATCGGTTCTATTCGATCCGGGCTCTACTTATTCTTATGTGTCTTCTTATTTTGCTCCGCATTTGGGTACTCGGGATTCTTTGAGTGCCCCCGTTTATGTTTCTATTCCTGTGGGGGATTCTCTTGTTGTGGACCGCGTTCATCGGTCATGTTTGGTTATTATTCGTGGTTTTGAGACCAGAACGGATTTATTTTTACTCGGTATGGTTGATTTTTACATTATCTTGGGCATGGACTGGTTGTCGCCCCATTTTGCTATTCTTGATTGTCTCGCCAAGACCGTGACGCTGGCTATGCCAGGTATTCCGCGTATTGAGTGGAGTGGTACTTTAGATCACACTCCCAGTAGAGTTATCACCTTTCTAAAAGCTCAGCGTATGGTTGAGAAGGGGTGCGCCGTGTATTTAGCTTATGTGAGAGATGTCAGTGCTGATACCCCTTCTGTTGATTCAGTCCTAGTGGTACGGGATTATCCCGATGTGTTTCCAGTTGATCTTCCGGGCATGCCGCCCGATAGAGACATTGATTTTTGAATCGATCTGTTGCCGGGAACTCAGCCCATTTCCATTCCTCTGTATCGTATGGCTCCTCCTGAGCACCGTGGGGTGCTCCTTTCTTATTTGTGAAGAGAAAGGATGGTTCCATGCGTATGTGTATTGATTATCGCTAGTTGAACAAGGTTACAGTGAAGAACCGTTATCCTTTGCCTCGCATTGACGATCTGTTTGACCAGCTTCAGGGCACACATGTGTTTTCTAAGATTGACTTGCGCTCAGGTTACCATCAGTTGAAGATTCGGGAGCCAGATATCCCAAAGACTGCCTTCAGGACTCGGTATGGTCATTACGAGTTCCTTGTTATGTCATTTGGGCTGACCATTGCCCCAGCAGCTTTTATGCATTTGATGCACAACGTGTTCAGGCCATATCTCGACTCGTTTGTTATTGTTTTTATTGATGATATTCTGGTGTATTCCCGGAGTCGGGAAGATCATAAGCAGCACCTAAGGACCGTGCTTCAGACCCTGAGAGAGAAGAAGTTATATGCAAAGTTCTCAAAATGTGAGTTTTGGTTGAGTTCGGTGGCATTCTTAGGCCACGTAATTTCGAGTGAGGGCATTCGGGTGGATCCAAGGAAGATAGAGGCCGTGCATAGTTGGCCTAGGCCGTCCTCAGCTACAGAGATTCGCAGTTTCCTTTTGTTTGGCGGGCTACTACCGTCGTTTCGTGGAGGGATTTTCATCGATTGCGGCCCCTATGACTAGATTGACCCAGAAGGGTGCCCCATTTCAGTGGACAGAGGAGTGTGAGGCGAGCTTTTAGAAGCTCAAGACAGCTTTGACTACGGCCCCTATTTTGATGTTGCCTACTGGCTCGGGGTCCTATACAGTTTATTGTGATGCCTCACGGGTTGGCCTTGGAGCGGTGTTGATGCAGGACGGTAGAGTGATTGCCTACGCGTCTAGACAGTTGAAGATACATGAGAAGAACTACCCTATCCACGACCTTGAGTTAGCTGCTATTATTCATGCCTTGAAGATCTGGCGCCATTATTTGTACGGTGTGCCTTGTGAGATCTATACTGACCACCGGAGTTTGCAGCACTTGTTCAAGCAAAAGGATCTAAATTTGCGCCAGAGGAGGTGGTTAGAGTTGTTGAAGGACTATGATATTACTATTTTGTATCACCCGGGCAAGGCCAATGTGGTGGCGGATGCCTTGAGTCGCCGGGTGGAGAGTTTGGGGAGTTTGGCATATTTACCAGCTTCAGAGAGGCCCATGGCGATGGATGTTCAGGCCTTAGCCAGCCAGCTTGTGAGATTGGACCTTTCGGAGCCCAGTCGGGTTCTAGCTTGTGTAGTTTCCCGGTCTTCCCTATTTGATCGTATCAGGGAGCGGCAGTATGATGACCCTCATTTGCTTGTCCTTAAGGACAAGGTCCAGCGTGGTGATGCCAGAGATGTGACCATCGGAGATGACGGGGTATTGAGGATGCAGGGCTGGATTTGTATGCCCAATGTTGATGAACTCCGAGAGTTGATTTTAGCAGAGGCCCATAGTTCACGGTATTCCATCCATCCGGGTGCCGCGAAGATGTACCAGGACTTGAGGCAGCACTATTGGTGGAGGCGGATGAAGAAGGATATAGTTGGGTATGTGTCTAGATGCCTCAACTGCCAGCAGGTGAAGTCTGAGCACCAGCGACCGGGTGGGTTGCTTCAGCAGATAGAGATTCCGAAGTGGAAATGGGAGCGCATCACCATGGACTTTGTATCTGGACTCCCACGGACCTTGAAGAAGTTTGATGCCATTTGGGTTATTGTGGATCGGCTGACCAAGTCCGCTCATTTTATTCCTGTGTGTACCACTTATTCATCAGAGCAGTTGGCGGAGATTTATATCCGGAGATCGTCCGTCTGGATGGTATTCCACTCTCTATTATTTCAGACAGAGGTACTCAGTTTACATCGCGGTTCTGGAGAGCCGTGCAGCAGGAGCTAGGTACTCGGGTGGAGTTGAGCACAGCATTTCACCCCAGACGGATGGACAGTCCGAGCGCACTATTCAAATTCTTGAGGATATGCTCCGTGCGTGTGTGATTGAATTTGGAGGGTCTTGCGATCAGTTCTTGCCATTGGCGGAGTTTGCTTACAACAACTGTTATCATTCCAGCATTCAGATGGCGCCGTATGAGGCTTTATATGGTAGGAGGTGTAGATCTCTAGTTGGATGGTTTGAGCCGGGGGAGGCTCGGTTGTTAGGTACGGATTTGGTTCAGGAGGCCTCGGACAAGGTCAAGATCATCTAGGATAGGCTTCGTTCAACTCAGTCTAGGCAGAAGAGTTATGCAGATCGCAAGGTTCGAGATGTAGCATTTATGGTTGGTGAGCAGGTATTGCTCCGAGTATCGCCTATGAAGGGCGTGATGAGATTTGGGAAGAAGGGCAAGCTTAGCCCTAGGTTCATTGGTCCGTTTGAGATTCTTGATCGAGTGGGACAGGTGGCTTATAGACTTGCATTGCCGCCTAGCTTATCAGCCATGCATCCAGTTTTTCATGTATCCATGCTCCGGAAGTATCACGATGATCCAGCCCACGTGTTAGATTTCAGCACTGTTCAGTTGGACAAGGACTTGTCTTATGAGGAGGAGCCGGTAGCTATTCTAGACCGCCATGTTCGTCAGTTGAGACCTAAGAGTTTTCCTTCTGTTCGTGTCCAGTGGAGAGGTCAGCCTCCTAAGGCATCGACCTGGTAGTCCGAGTCTGATATGCAGAGCCGTTACCCTCATCTCTTTCCCGACTTAGGTACTTCATTCTTTTATCCGTTCGAGGACGAACGGTTGTTTTAGTGGTGGAGGATGTGACGACCCAAAGGGGTCATCACTTGTTTCTTACCCATTCCGTACTTCTGAGGCCTTGAAAACCTCATCTAGGGTCGCCTCGATTTACGTGCGCAGTCCGGGCGCGTAGCTGGAAAGCTTAAATATGAATTCAATGAGAAAAATGCTAAATTTTGATATTAAATTGACTAAGTTTGACTTCGGTCAACATTTTGGGTAAACGGACCCGGACCCGTGATTTGACGGTCCCGGAGGTCCGTAGGAAAATATGGGACTTGGGCATATGCCCGGAATCAAATTCCGAGGTCCCAAGTCCGAGAAATGAATTTTTGTGTGAAATTGCCTTTTTTGGAAATAATTAATGAAATTGGAAACGAAATTTGATTAGAAGACTATGGTATCGGGACTGTATTGTGGTTCCGGCGCCCGGTACAAGTCTTATATATGATTTAAGCACTTTCGGTAAAGTTTAGTTGAGAACGGACGTCGTTTGACGTGTTTCAGACTTAAAATGGGAATTTGATGTTCTATGAAAATTTGGAAGAAATCATGAGCTTTGAGGCTTGATTTGATGTATATGATATTATTTTGGCGATTTGATCGTACGAATAAGTCCGTAGGATGTTTTTGGGGTGGTGTGTATGTTTGGTCTGCAGCCTTGAGGGCTCGGGTGAGTTTCGAGTAGGTTTCGGGATTCCTTAGGTTTAAAATACCAGATGTTGCAGGTTCAGGATAATATTGCAGACTCTGAACCCTCCAGCGCGGTCCGCGAGAAATCGCGTGCGGCCGCGGAGGGGCTAGCGTGGCCGCGGTCGACTTAGCGCGGTCCGCGGTAGGTGCTCTGCGGCCGCAATCGCCTTTGCATGGTCCGTGGTGGGTGCTGCGCAGCCGCGGTCGTCTTCGCGCGGTCTGCGCAGGGAACTTCAGAGATCAGCAGGTCTTCAAGTTGGTTAGCGCGACCGCGGTCGTTTTTGTGCGGTCCGCGCAGGGTATTTCCGAAGGGTATAAATAAACGGGAATTTCAGTCATTTTTCACTTTTCAAAAACCCAAAACATAAGAGGTGATTTTCCTAATGATTCTTCTTCTTCTTCAAAACGATTGGTAAGTGACTTCTAACTCATTTTCTTCACTCCTTAACATCTTTTAACATAATTTCAACTTAAAATCAAAGATTTTAATGGGGGGATTTGGGTATGTTGGGTAGAACCTAGGTTTTGCTAAAACTGGGGATTTGGACCTCAATTTGAGGTCCGATTTCAAAACAAATTACATATTTGGGTTCGTAGGGGAATGGGTAACTGGGTTTTGGTTCGAACCTCGGGTTTTGACCACGTTGGCCTGAGGGACGTTTTGCTCATTTTACATAAATTCGCGTCTTAGCTTTAAATTAAATAGTGGAATCAGTTGCTTGAGATGTTATTTACGAGATGTAATTGAAATGACTAGATTTGGGCCATTTGGAGTCGGATACTCGTGGCAAAGGTGTGGTTTCGAGTTGATTTTGTATCCGGTTTGAGGTAAGTGGCTTGTCTAACCTTGGGGGGGGGGGGGGGGACCTTTCCCCTTAGGATATGATATTTGGTAATTGAATGCCTTGTACGTGAGGTGACGAGCGCGTACTTGAGCTAATTGTTGAAAGTCCGGTTTTACTTTAAATATTTAGACTGAGTTTCTTTCTTACGTGCCTTATTGTACTTGCAATTGTAGCCTGTGTTAGTCTAGAAAAGCATGCTTAGCTGACCTAAATTGCCCATTTGCTAAGTTGCCTTGATTGTACTACGTGAAAGCATGTTAGGCTAGACTACTTGTTGCCTTGATTTTTGTACTCTAGTTCTGAATATCTTCTTGTTGTGGCTGCGTATTTACATTGGGACTACGGATGTGGGATTCCGGTAGCTCCCCCCCCCCCGTCTTCGTTTGTTACCTTTGGGACTGCGGGTTAGTTTCCCGATAGATGCCCCTGC
>NW_017670746.1:270475-289970 GCF_001879085.1 Nicotiana attenuata
AGCTTTAAGGCCATTTCTCTCACTTTCTAATTCAGCAATGCGAGCCTGGAGCCTAGCAATTTCTGTATCTTTTGTTCCACACTCTTGAACCAATGCCACTCTCACAGGAGTCTTTAGAGATGAACCAGGTTCAACTGGGGTTACACTTAGCATATAGTCACAGGCCTGCAGAGTTTTGATACCAAAATGCTCTTTGCTGGAGGCCATCTCCCACTTTTTCAATGGAACATTTAACTTGTCCAAGATAGTTGTCGGTATAAACCCATAAGGAGTGGCATGGGCCTTGGAGCCATTGATGACTCTATCCAGCAACTTGACAATGATAGCAGGCCAGTTAATCTGCTTTCCTCTCACAAGACACTCCAGAAGGACCAAGTCCATATAATTTGCAGTATGCCTTCTCTCCTGTCTGGGCAGCAAACATTTGTTCACAAACTCAAATAGCACCTTGTGCTCAGGCTTCATCTCACTCTTTTGCACAAACCTTGCCTCAGGCACTTCTTCAGCAGACTTTGTATCACAGAAATTTCTGGTGATTTGGAGAGCAGAAGGGAGAGAATCTAGACAAGGCCACCTTTGCCTAGTATAGTCATCATAGCCCTCACAGGGTATGTCTAGAATTCTGCCCAATTTAGGTGCATCAAACTGCACCTCTACTCCCCTCACCAAGCTGGTGACTACCCCATTCACCACAGTGGCATTTGCCATAAACTCGATCAGCTCTTTTCGTGCCAGCCTGCCATCCAATTGAAGAACCATGTCCTTCCACCCCTGTGCATCCAGGGCATCAACCAATCTTTTCATGCCTGGCTCCTCCAAGTCTTTCAAAATTCTTCCTTTCAAGATCTTTCTCCTGCCAAAAAGGACAAATCTGTCCTGTTCTTTTTCAGATTCCTCTTCTTTTTCCTCTCCACTCCATTCTTCTTCATCTTCAGGAACTTTCACTTATTTCCCTTTGACTACAGACCTGGTTCTTTTAGCCAGGGAGGGTTCAGCATATACAGGTTCTGAAGACTTCTTTGTAGAAGTCTTGGATCTTTTTGGTGTAGGAGTGGGAACCTCCTCAGTTGTACCTCTCTCCTGATGGACCAGTTCCATCTCCTCCTCCTCTTCTTCTGCAGCAACAGAACTTTCCACAGCTTTAGCTTTTCCCTTTTCCTTCTTCTTTTTCTTGCTTGCCTCTAAGGCTTTATGCAACTCAGCCTCACTTTGCTTTACCCTGCTTCTAGTAGCCCTCACCTTTGGTACTAAAGGGACAGTAGACTTAGGAGATGACACCTTGCTTTTCTTTGTTGGGTTAGAAGCAGTTGGAGTCTTTTGGGAAGAAGCCTTGCGCTTCTTTGGATCGTAGCTCGCCCCAACCTTCTTCAGGATGTCAGCCAGGGTTTCTTCAACAGATGAACCAGGTTCATCTTGTTGTTTACTCAGGTGAACAAGACCTTCAGCAGCCTCCCCAGATTCACTTCCCCCTGACTTGTTGACACTCTCCTCTGCCCTTCCACAAATCGCAAGAATTTTGTCTTTCTTTTTCTTTCTCCTTCTACTCGACTCACCCTCCTTTACATCTCTCACAGAACCCACCAACACAAACCTATTATCCACCCTCTCTACTACATCAGAAAATACAAAGCAGGTATTGACCTCACCAGGGGTTTCTTGATTCTTGTCAGTGTCAGAAGACCCAAGTTCTTCTCCATCGCTTGCTGAAACAAACGCTTCAGACTCAGAACTCGAGTCAGATTCCTTTTCAGAGCTCTCCTTTTTCTGGATGGCTCTCAATTTTTCAGTTAGAGCCGTTCTCAGAGCACCAGTAGCCACAGTCTTTCTTGCCAACATTTTCTGCCGGCGAAATCTGGGTTTAGGATTGTCGCTAGGAGGTGCAGATGAGGATGTGTTAGGAGATACTGGTGGGGGAGTTCCTGGATTTTCTTGAGGATTAGTCATGGTGAAGAATTTCTGGAGAATTTTGGGGATTTTGGAGATTTTAGAGAGAAGGATGATGATTTGAGGTTTAGGGCTTAATGACGGTTATGGACTAAGGTAGGAGTATGTGGAGTGTATTTAAAGTGGAGTATGATTAGGTGCAGTAACAGCAGCCTTTTTGCAGTGGTCAATCAGGAGTCTAATCCCTTTAAGACTCCGGTCTTTTAGTGATAAATAGGTGACGCTAGGTTTTAGGAAATAGTCCCATTTTCTTTAGAATTCTAGGAGAATGAAACTGGTTCAATGCTCAACGGTTATATTTTTAGGAGTTTGGTTAGAATAGGACTTCTGCTCATGATTGGAATATTAATCTTTCTAATTGTGCAAAGTATAGAAACGTACCTGACCTTTTCTCATGAGCATATACTGATGAACCAGGTTCTTCAAGAAGAACTTCTCTTGATTATGCCTCAGATATAAGAATAGAAAAAAAACTTTGTAAGAGATCAATGAATTAATATAAACACACGCCATAGAAGTACAATGGTTAGAGTATGAGACTGAGTAAGAATTAGTCTAGATATTTACATAAAGTCAGAACTTCTAACAAAATTTTTTTTTCATCAATTTTTTTTTCATTGCATTCTGAACTGGTTCCTTTTTAGGTGATCATAATCATCCCTAATTCCAACCTGTTCCTTTCAAAGTTTTCCCTATTCAGTGCTTTGGTGAAGATGTCAGCTATTTGTTTATCAGTAGCACAGAATTCTATTGAGATTAATCCTTTCTCATAATTATCTCTCAAGAAGTGGTGTCTAACATCTATGTGCTTGGTCCTTTTATGATGAACAGGGTTCTTTGTCATACTTATAGCACTAGTGTTATCACAAAATATTGGTATGCATCCCACTTCAATTCCAAAATCTACCAATTGTTGTTTAATCCATAGTAATTGAGCACAACAAGAAGCTGCAGCTACATACTCAGCTTCAGCAGTAGATAGGGCTACTGAATTTTGCTTCTTGGTAGCCCATGATACAAGCATGAACCAAGAAGTGTGCCATGCCTGAGGTGCTTTTTTTATCCACTAGGAAACCTGCATAGTCAGCATCAGCATATCCTACTAGATTGAATTTACACCTTTAGGGTACCAAAGACACAATTCAGTAGTGCCTTTCAGATATCTCAATATCCTCTTGAGAGCTGTCAAGTGAGACTCTTTTGGATTTGCCTGAAAACGAGCACATAGCCCTACACTGAAAACAATGTCAGGTCTACTGGCAGTAAGATACAAGAGTGAACCAATCATACCCCTATACAACTTCTGATCAACTGATGAACCAGGTTCATCAATATCTAATTTAGTGGCAGTTGCAATAGGTGTATCTATTTCTTTAGAATCCTCCATTTTAAACTTCTTGATTAGTTCTTTTGTATACTTCTGCTGATGAATCATGGTTCCATTTTGGCTTTGTTTGATCTGCAACCCTAAGAAGAAGTTAAGCTCACCCATCATGCTCATTTCAAATTCACTTCCCATTAGTTTTGCAAAATCTTTGCTTAGCTTGTCAGTGGTGGCCCCAAAGATTATGTCATCAACATAAATTTGCACAACAAGAAGGTCCTTACCTTTTTTCCTTAAAAATAAGGTACTATCTATTTTACCTCTCTTGTACCCATGCTCCAGTAGAAACTTTGACAGTCTTTCATACCATGCTCTGGGTGCCTGTTTGAGTCCATATAGAGCCTTGTCCAGCTTGTACACATGCTCAGGACATTCTTTGCTTTCAAACCCTGGGGGTGTTTCACAAACACTTCTTCTTTTAAGTGGCCATTCAGGAAGTCACTTTTGACATCCATTTAATGAAGAGTGAATTCCATATGTGCTGCAAAGGCTATGAGAAGTCTGATTGCCTCTAGTCTTGCAATTGGAGCAAATGTCTCATCATAGTCTATTCCTTCCTCTTGGCTGTAACCTTGGACTACCAACCTTGCCTTGTTCCTTGTAACAGTTCCATCTTCATCAAGTTTGTTCCTAAAGACCCATTTAGTACCAATGACTGATCTGCCCTTGGGTCTTGGAACTAGGTGCCAAACCTGACTTCTTTCAAACTGGTTTAGCTCATCCTGCATTGCATTCACCCAATCTGCATCCTGTAAAGCCTCAATAATATTTTTAGGTTCAATGATAGATAAGAAAGCATCAAAAGCACACAGATTCTTTAATTGTGATCTGGTTTTAACTCCAGATGTTGGATCAGTGAGAATGTTCTCAATGGGATGAGAACTTTGATACTTGTGAGGTTTCACAACCAACTGGCTTCTGCTGGATGTTTCAGCCATTTGCTGAGGAACAGGTTCATGAACAGGTTCCTTCAAGGAGTTTATTTCAAATCCTCTTTGATTTCTTCCCCCTGTCAGGTTTCCCTGTAAGGAAGAACCTGTTCCATCACTTGTTCCTTCTGTAGGTGTCACTTTGACTTGAGCTGATGCTTCAGTCAAGTCTTTGACCAGTCCAATGGCTTCATCTTCATGTTCCTGTCTCTCAGAAAGAATGTTAGTTTCATCAAGTACTACATGCACACTTTCTTCTACACACAAAGTTCTTTTATTAAACACTTCATAAGCTTTGCTATGTGAAGAATATCCCAAGAATACTCCCTCATCACTTCTGGTATCAAACTTTCCTAGGGAGTCTTTTCCATTATTGTGCACATAGCACTTGCAGCCAAATGCCCTAAGGTGGGATATATTTGGTTTCTCCCTTTAAGTAACTCATAGGGAGTCTTCTCTACTAGAGGTCTGGTCATGCATCTATTTATGATATAACATGCAGTGTTTACAGCCTCTGTCCAGAAGCTGTGAGGCAATTTGCTAGATAGTAACATGGTTCTAGCCATATCCTGAAGAGTTCTATTTTTCCTTTCAACTACTCCATTTTGTTGTGGAGTCCTAGGGGCAGAGAAGTTATGATCTATCCCATTTTCATCACAGAACTCTGCAAACTTAGAGTTTTCAAACTTAGTTCCATGATCAGACCTAATGGATGCAAGTTGATTTCCTAAATATTCTGAGTTTTCCTAACAAATGCAGAAAACATGTCAAATGCTTCATCTTTGGAAGTTAGAAATAAAACCCAGGTGAATCTAGAATAGTTATCAACTAGCACCATTACATACTTCTTTCCACATCTGCTCATGGTTCTCATTGGACCACATAGATCCATATGAACCAGTTCCAATGTCTTGGACGTACTTACCATTTTCTTGGATTTGAAGGATGACCTTACCTGCTTCCCCCTTGCACATGCCTCACAAACTTTGTCTTCCTTGAACTTGATATTAGGTAACCCTATGACCAAGTCCTTGGAGACTAATTTGTTTAGCTGATTTAGACTGGCATGACCAAGTCTTTTGTGCCATAGGAGGGGATCATTAACTAACACACTTAAGCAAGTGAGTTCATTTTCTGAAAGAGTTGACAAATCTACTATGTAAATATTGTTAACTCTTTTTCCCTGCAAAACAACTTTGTCAGTAATAAGGTTAATCACAAAGCATTTGGTGGAGGTAAAAGCCACAAGGTTACCTCTGTCATACAATTGTGACACACTTATTAGGCTATATTTCAAACCATCTATCAGGTAGACATTCTCTATGGAGTGAGAATCTGTTTTGCCTACCTTTCCAACCCCAATGATCTCACCTTTATTTCCATTATCAAAGAAGATATTACCTCCTTTTAAGTCCTCAAGTGAAAGGAACTGGTCCTTGTTCCCAGTCATATGTTTTGAGCAGCCACTATCCATATACCATATTTGGCTCCTCCCTTTCACTTGGACCTACAAAAGGAAATCAGGGGTTAGTCTTAGGAACCCAAACTAGTTTGGGTCCCTTTCTATAAGCAAAAGGATGAATTAAATTCCTTCTTGCCCATCCAGGAAACTTATTCTTTTCTTTAACAAAAACTTTTTTCCTTTGGCTGGCCTTTTCTTTTGCATTACATTCATATTTGTAATGGCCAGTCTTACCACAGTGTGTGCAGATTTTATTTTCAGTAAGAGTGAGGTACTTGCTTTTTGGATCCCATTTTGGAGCTTGAGTCCCATAGCCAAGTCCTCTTTTGTTACTGCTATGATGCTCTTGCAGCCAGGAGAGAGCATCAGAAGCCTTGTTCCACTTGCAAGTTCTGTCTAGTTCATGTTTTACCTTTCCTAGATCTTCTTTTAAGACTTTAATGAATTCATCTTTCTTGTATAATTCATCTTTCATTTTTCCCAAATTTTCTTCTAGAGTGAGATATGTGTGATCAGCTTTCTTCTTTCCTGTTCCTGATTTCAGTTTTAAGTTTTCAGACCTAAGCTCTAGGACACTGTTGTCAAGTTCAAGAACCTGGTTCTTCAACTCAGCATTTTTGTTATCACTCTCATTTGCCCTAGACTCTAGACTTTTGCATTTTGCTTTTAGAATCACACATTCCCTAGACAGAACTTCCTTCTCATTATTAATTATCTCAGACTCATCAATGAAGTCAATTAATAGCTCAGCCAGCCTTTATTTAGACAAGAATTTAATCTTGTCTTTGAGATGAAGAATACTTACCTGTTGTTCATCGTCAGATTCTCCGATGGCCATTAGTGCTTGCTCCTCCTCAGCTTCATCTTCTGAGTCTTCATCTGAGGTTTCTCCCCAAGCAGCAACCATAGCCTTGGTTGAACCTTTGTTTCTTTTTGGTTGAACCTGTTCCTTCGTTCAGCTCTTTCTTTCTTCCACTCAATTTCCCATTGAGGGCAGTTTTTGATCATGTGATCAGTCTTACCACACTTGTAGCATACCTCATTGGTCTGTTTCTCCGGAGCTCTTGTTTTATTGAAGTTTGTACCTCTTGAAGAACCCTTTCCTCTCATCAGGTACTTCTTGAAATCCCTAGTGATCATAGCTACTTCATCATCTTCCAAATCTGCACCTTCAGCAATTCTGAGAGCTAAGCTTCTCTCCTTTTTGGGGGTATCCGTCTTCATGGTTTGTCTCCTCATTTCATAGGCAGTTAAGTTTCCAATCAGTTCATCCAGTCTAAGGGTAGCAATATTCTTGGATTCCTGAATGGCAGTGATTTTGCTTTCCCATGTGACTGGCAGAACCCTTGTCAGAATCTTCTCAACCCTGTCTTCTTCAATGATAATCCTTCCAAGAGATTCAAGTTCATTTGTCAAAGTGGTGAATCTAGTATACATCTCCTGGATAGTTTCTCCTTCCTTTATAGTAAAATTCTCATATTGAGAATATAGAAGTGTTCCTCTTGATCTTTTCACTTGAGGTGTTCCTTCATGAGCCACTTGCAGAGTGTCCCATATTTCCTTAGCAGTTGTACAACTTTGGATCCTACTGTACTCGTCTGGTCCTAGCCACATACAAGCCACTTCTTGGCCTTAGCATTTTTCTCCCACTTCCTCAGGTCCTCAGCAGTGCAATCAGCCCTTGTCTTTGGCACATCAATTCCTTCAGCATTCTTCTTTGTGGTTGCTAGGGGACTATCAATGACTATGTCCCAAAGTTCGTAATCTTCCCCTATAATATGATCTCTCATTCTGTTCTTCCACTAAGAATAGTACTGACCATTGAAAAGTGGAGGCCTGGCAGTGGATTGCCCTTCCCAATTTCCAGGTGGTGCACTCATTGTTGATCTTCTCCTAAGGTGTTAGCCTCTTCAAGGATAACCTACTCTGATACCAATTGATGTTTTACACGTCAATAGCACACAAGAGGGGGGGTGATTTGTGTGGTACCTAATTTTCGTACTAGAAGAACATGGTTCTTCTAGATGTACTTACTATTACTTTTTGCGGAATTAAGAGCGCATAAAATAAAAAACACAGAGATTTTTTACGTGGAAAACACCTGGCTCAAAAGGTGAAAAAACCACGACCTACTACTCAGTAGGATTTTCCCAAACTTCCACTAAAATCACTGAGCCAAAACGCATTTACAAAACTCTTGTAAACCTAAGGATTAAACTCTAATCCCAGTGTGGCACACAGCCTCAACTGCTGCGACACTTTCAAGTTAACCCTAACTTGAATACTCAGGGTACCTAATACAATTGCTTCTATGAAAGCTGGAAGGTACAATATGAAAACACCTACTACAATTGAACTAGAATAAAAGAAAGACACAATTGAATTGGTTCTTCTATCTTGTCCAAGTAGCTTCAGGAATGCACACTTGAATCTCACGTAAATTGCTTGCAAAAAGCCTTGCTATTTTGCTCTCAATTTAGTTTCACTTCTGCGTTTGTGAAACTCCTGTAAAAGAGAACAAACATTATTATTTATAGAGTTAGTAATCAGAGTTTGATTGAGACTCAATTGCTGATCCTTTATCAAATTCGAGTCCTAGAACAATTCAAACTCTAATCCTTATTCTTGATCCGGATTTAGTTCTCTTCACACAAGGAGACTTCATCTCCTTGTCCTATGCAACCTTTTCGATCAACTCAGAAGATATTGTTGCTGATCCTTGATACTTATCTTCTCCACATGCCTCTCACATGTATAAGTATATTAACACTGTGTCTCACATGATGGACCTGGTCCATGACTGTTCATTTTGTCAATCTTCAAAACTTCATCTGAACTTGGACAACAGTGACCGATTATGAAGCGAGATTCTCTGAGTTGTCTCACCATGCACTTATGATACTTTCTACTAATGTAGAGAGAGTCTGGAGGTTTGTTGCGGGGTCGCACTCCGCCCGGGGGTTGAGATGGGGACTTCTTATCAGCTAGTAGTGGAGATTGCTCGGAGGATTGAGGGCTATCTCCAGAGGGGTAGAGAGCAGATGCAGCGGGACAAGAGAACCCATTTCTCAGAGAGTTTAGAGGTGCCCCGGCTGGGGGAAGAGGTCAGTTCGGAAGGGGTCAGCCTAGCAGGCCCCCATATCTAGCACCACCACCACCTCCTCGGGGTGCTCCAGTGCGACCGTATTTAGTGCTATGCCAGAGAGTTCTTACCGCCCACCAGCTCTTCAGGGTTCTTCCAGTGGGTACTCGGGTTATCAGGGTTCTTCCAGTGCCTATTTCAGTGCTATGCTAAAGAGTTCGTACCGCCGACCAGCCATCCAGGGTTCTTCTAGTGGGTATTCAGGCCATTAGGGTCAAACTTTGGGACAACAGTCTATGGTACCAAGAGGTTGTTACGAGTGTGGAGATCCGGGTCACGTGAAGAGATTTTATCCCAGGCTTCAGGGCAAGGCAGTACAACAGGGTCATCAACCCATGATTACAGCACCAGCCGTCCAACCGCCTAGAGGCGGAGGGCAGGCGGGTAGGGGCCGTCCTAGAGGTGGAGGCCAAGCAGGGGGAGGTCAGTCGGCTACTGTTCAGTCAGGCGTAGGCCAGCCAGCTGGCGCTCTAACTAGGTTCTTGCTTTGCCGGCCAAACCAAATGCAGTGGCCTCATATGACATGATCACATGTATTATTTCTGTTTGCAGTAGGGATGCTTCGGTATTATTTGATCCAGGGTCTACCTATTCATATGTATCATCTCTATTTGCTCATTTCTAGGATATTCCTCGTGAGTCCTTGGGTACTCCAGTTTATGTGTCCACTCTTGTGAGCGATGTTGTGGTTGTGGATCGGATCTATCGGTCCTGTGTGGTCACATTCTGTGGTTGCAAGACTGGAGCAGACCTTCTGTTGCTTGATATGACCGACTTTGAGGTCATCCTGGGCATGGACTGGTTATCCCCATATCACGCCATCCTTGATTGCCATGCCAAGACTATTACTTTAGCAATGCTAGACTTGCCGAGATTCGAGCGGAAAGGTTCATCTGTTAGCACATCTAGTCGGGTCATCTCCTTTCTGAAGGCTCGACATATGGTCGAGAAGAGTTGTTTGGCTTATCTAGCATATGTTCAGGATACTACCGCAGAGTCACTGACGATTCATTCAGTGCAGTAGTCCGGGAATTTGCCGATGTGTTTCCTTCTGACCTTCCAGGCATGCCACCAGATCGTGACATTGATTTTTGTATTGACTTGGCTCGAGCTATATCTGTCCCACCGTACCGTTTAGCTCCGAAAAAGTTGAAGGAGTTGAAGGAGCAGCTTGAGGAGTTGCTAGCAAAGGGGTTCGTTAGGCCAAGTGTGTCCCCTTGAAGTGCACCAGTGTTATTTGTGAAGAAGAAAGATAGGACTATGCAGATGTGCATTGATTACCGCCAGTTGAACAAAGTTACCATCAAGAACAAGTACCCGTTGCCGCGTATTGATGATTTGTTTGACCAGTTGCTAGGGTGCTAGGGTGTTCTCTAAGATCGACTTGAGGTCTGGGTACCATCAGTTGAAGATTCGGGACTCGAATGTTTCGAAGACTGCTTTCCATACTAGATATGGCTATTATGAGTTTCTAGTGATGTCTTTTGGCTTGACTAATGCTCCAGCGGTGTATATGGACTTGATGAACAGAGTGTTCAGGCCTTATATTGATTCGTTTGTCATTGCCTTCATTGATGACATCTTGATCTACTCACGTAGCATGGAGAAGCATGAGCAACATTTGAGAGTAGAGCTCTAGACCTTGCGGGAATAGAAGTTGTATGCTAAGTTCTCTGAGTGTGAGTGTTGGTTAGATTATGTGGCATTCTTGGGGCATGTTGTATCAGGCAAGGGTATTAAGGTGGATCCCAAGAAGATTGAGACAGTTCAGAGTTGCCCTCGTCCTACTTCAGCGACTGAGATCAGAAGTATCTTGGGGCTAGCAGGTTATTATCGCTGATTTGTGGAGGGCTTCTCATCCATTGCAACACCTTTAACAAGATTGACCCAAAAGGGTGCTCCATTCCGTTGGACCGATGATTGTGAGGCGAGCTTTTCAGAAGCTCAAGACAGCCTTGACTACAACACCAGTTCTAGTGTTGCCTTCCGGTTCGGGGATGTATACTGTGTATTGCGACGCTTCACGCGTTGTCTTGGGTTGCGTATTGATGCAGGAGAGACGAGTTATTTCATATGCTTCACGTCAGCTAAAGCCCCATGAGAAAAATTACCTGTGCATGATTTGGAGTGGCCGCGATTGTTCATGCTCTTAAGATCTAGAGGCATTATCTATATGGGGTACCTTATGAGGTTTACACTGATCACCGCGGCTTGCAGCATTTGTTCAAGCAAAGGGATCTCAATTTGAGGCAGAGCAGATGGCTTGAGTTACTAAAGGATTATGACATCACTATTCTTTATCATCCGAGCAAGGAGAATGTAGTCGCGGATGCCTCGAGCAGGAAGGAAGAGAGTATGGGTAGCTTGGCATTCATTTCAGTAGAGGAAAGGCCACTAGCCTTGGAAATTCAGTCCTTGGCTAACAGACTTGTGAGATTGGATATTTCAGAGCCCAGCCGAGTTCTTGCATGCGTCGTTGTCCAGTCTTTACAATTGGAGCAGATCAAGGATCGATAGTTTGATGGTCCATATTTGGAAGTTCTTAGAGAGACAGTACTACAGGGTGGTGCCAAGGAGGTTTCTATTGGCGATGCTGGTGTTTTGCGACTCCAGGGTCGTCTATGTGTTCCTAATGTAGATGGCTTGAAGGAGAGATTCTAGATGAGGCACACAGTTCTCGGTATTTCATTCATCCAGGTTCTACGAGGATGTATCGTGACCCGAGACACCATTATTAGTGGCGGCGGATGAAGAAAGACATAACTGAATATGTAGCTTGGTGCCTAAATTGCCAGCAGGTTAAGTATGAGCACCAGAGGTCAGGTGGCCTACTCCAGTAGATGACTGTACCGGAGTGGAAGTGGGAGCGCATTACTATGGACTTCGTATTGCCACGGACCTTGCGGAAGTTTGATGCAGTTTGGTTCATTGTCGACAGGTTGACCAAGTCAGCACACTTCATTCCAGTTGTGACTATGTATACTTCAGAGAGGTTGGCCCAGATTTATATTCAGGAGATAGTTCGGTTGCATGGTGTGCCCGATTCCATCATATCAAATAGAGGCCCTCAGTTTACTTCATATTTCTAGAGAGCCGTACAGAGTGAGTTGGGAACCCGTGTAGAGCTCCGCACAATATTTCATCCACAAACTGACGAGCAGTCGGAGCGGACACTTCAGATCCTGGAGGACATGCTCAAAGCATCTGTCGACTTTGGAGGGCAGTGGGATTGATTCTTGCCTTTGGTCGAGTTTGCTGACAACAACAGTTATAGTCTAACATCGAGATGACTCCATTTGAGGCCTTATATGGCCGGCGATGTCCTTCTCCCATCGGGTGGTTTGAGCCCCGCGAGGCTAAGTTATATGGTACTGATTTAGTGAAGGATGCCTTGGAAAAGGTAAGTTGATACAGGAGCAACTTCGCACAGCACAGTCCAGACAGAAGAGTTATGCAGATCAGAAGGCGCGTGACTTATCATTTATGGTAGGCAAGAAAGTTCTTTTGAAGGTCTCGTCGATGAAGGGGATTATGAGATTTGGAAAGAAGGGCAAGCTGAGCCTAGACAGGATCGCCAGTTGAGATCCAAGAGGATTTCCGCGCTAAAGGTTCAGTGGAGGGGCCAACCAGTTAAGGAGGCGACCTGGGGGTCCAAGGAGGACATGTAGAGCAGATATCCACACTTATTCAGCACTCCAGGTATGAGTCTTAACCCGTTCGAGGTCGAAAGTTTGTTTAAGAGGTGGAGAATGTAACGACCCGACCGGTCGTTTTGCTTATTAGAACCCCGTTCCTCTAAATAAGACTTCCGGTACGTGCTTTCACTGTTTTATGACTTGCGGGGATGGTTAGATCGGGATTTGGACGGGTTCGGGAAGAAATTGGAACACTTGGTTCCTTAAGGTTGGCTTAAAAGGCTAAGTTTGACTTCGGTCAACATTTTACAAGAGCATCAGGATTGAATACTGCCATGGGGCACCCATTATTATCCGCTGGAACAACCCATACCACCTCTGCACCAGACATTCTGTCACGCTGACATAATGTGGGGATCCGAGGAAGATGAGATTTTGACCAGTATGAGGAAGCTATTTCTGGATGCTGAAGACATGGAATATACTATAATTGTTGAGGATGAGGAGGTGGAAGACCTTACCATTTAGACAGTAGGAGAAGGAGCGGTTCTCAAGAACTGGACCGTTGCACCATCCCGGGCTCGCCGAGTTCCTAGGTAGCCTGGAAAATTAGCATGATTTGTTTTCAAATTGTTTTGAGCGTACCGGTTGTTTGAGTCATGAAAGGAACAAGCAACGGATTGATTAAGCGCTAACACGCTCAAGCCTATAGCGTTAGCCTCGCGCATCCGTTTTCTTGCTTGCATAATCTTAATATTATTATAATTATATATATATATATATATAAATCCTTTTTTATCCAATTGTTCATTCCTGGGAAGAGAAAGAAGCAGATAGAGCAAGGGCCGCTACAATTGCTTTAGCGCTAGGTCTCTCGAGCCTTGCCTTTTTCCATGTCTCTCGAAGAAGATTAAGAGCTGAAAGCGAATTCCCAATTATCTGACACTAGATCAGTAGAAAAACCTTTGTCATTACAATAGGAAATAGATGCGAAGCTGTTCATTTATCCAGTTGAGACTGCAACAATTTCTTTTGCGGGAACCAAAACAAGAGCTTGAACAGGAGCTGCTGTCGATATTGGCAACGTTTTTAGGGAGCTCTTTGGGAGCGAACTAACTGATGTGCTAGGAGTGGTCTTTAAGAGCCTGCTTTCGAGTCACCCGGTGAATTTACCAACCCTGTTCGACTTCATCGCTACGCCCCTTACCTCTTCATTGGGAGCAGGTTAACTACAGAGGGTTCCCCCCTAATTGAACTCAAGCTTCTTTTTATTCTATTTGGAGCGAAATTCACTAGAACTAGAAGGAGTGAATAGCAACAATTGCTTTAGTGAGTCTTAGGCCCCTAACCAGAAATACGCTATTTGGACTACAATGACTTGCACCAACTCTTCTGGAAGCAGGGGCCAAAAAAGTAAACGACCTCAGAATCGAGATTTGACGGTTCCAATAGGGAGCGTTTCGGAGCCTGATAGTGAAAGTTGGTTCTTTGAAGGTTTTAGAAGTTCTTTAAATTTGGTTTGGAGCAGGTTTTGGTGATATCGATGTAACGATCCAATATGTCATTTTGAGTCCCAGCGCTCCGTTCAGCTGTCGGAGGCCATGAACAGCTTCAGTTCAGGTATTATGACTTGTACGCGTGGTCGGAATTGAATTTCAAGAAGTCCAGAGTTGATTTGGGAAGAGAATTCTTATTTCGGGAGCTTAAAGTTGAAAGAATGAACTAGGATTGGAAATTTGAGTAAACGACCTCGGAATCAGGATCTGAAGGTTCCAGCAGGTTCGTATGATGATTTCGGACTTGGGCGTATGCCCGGTGCGGATTTTGGATAACCCGGGAGCGTTTTGACGCCTATTATGGAAGTTAGCATTTTAGAAGGAATTTCATAAGTTTGGTTTGAAGAGCATTTCGGTGTTATCAATGTCCGTTTGGAATTCCGAGACTGGGACTAGCTCCGTATGGTGATTCTAGAGTTGGGAGCGCGATGGGAAGTGAATTCGGAGGTCCGTAGACCATTTTGAAGCCATTTGGCTAAAGATAGAAATTTGAAGGTTTTTGAGGAGTTTGACCAGAGGTTGACTTGTTGATATTGGGGTCAGAATCCAATTCCGGAAGTTGGAGTATGTCCGTAATATCAAATATGACTTGTGTGCAAAATTTGAGCTCAATCGGACGTGATTTGATAGGTTTAAACATCGGAAATAGAAGTTTGAAATTTTAGAGTTCATAAAGCTTGAATTGGGGTGTAATCCATGATTTTAGCGTTGTTTGATATGATTTGAAGCCTCAAGCAAGTCCGTAACGTGTTTTGGGATTGGTTGATATGATTGGTTGGGGTCCCGGGGGCCTCGGGTGAATTCCGGGTGGTTAACGGATCAAATTTGGAAGTTGAAGAACAGCTGAAGGGATCTGGTATCTGGTATTTCCGCTTCTGCGGAAATGGGACCGCAGAAGCGGCCCGGCAGAAGCGAGGACAAAGCCGCAGAAGCGGTTGGGCGTGGGGGCAGCCAGGACCGCAGAAGCGGCCCTTGATCCGTTGATGCAGAAGAGAGGATTTTGGGGAGGACCGCAGATGCGGTCAAGGTCCCGCAGAAGCGGAACCGCATCTGCGGTGGTCGCAGAAGCGAAAAGGGCTAAGCCAGGGAAGCCGCAGAAGCGGCCTACTGTCCGCAAAAGCGGAACCGCATAAGCGGCTATATTTCCGCAGAAGCGGAAGTGACTGGAGGCAGAGCCTTGTTTTAAATCGGGATTTTGGTTCATTTCACCCATTTTGCATGGCTTGGGGGCGATTTTTGGAGAGCTTCAAGGAGAGATTTCACCATCAATATTAAGGTAAGTTACTCCTAATTATTTCAAAGTTAAATACAAGACTATACCATGGAATTAGACATGAAAATTAGCATAAAAATTGGGGTTTTGGTGGAAAAACCTAGAAAATCATATTCTTGGAATTTAGCCACGATTTTGAGCATGGAATTAGGAGAAAATTATATATTTGAGTTCCTAAGGTTATGGGTAATCTTTATCTTCGAGAAATTATGGATTCCGGGCACGTGGGCCCGAGGGCATTTTGGTCATTTCACTAAGAGGAGCTGGGAATTTATATAATCTGAATTTTTAACAAGTATTTGAGCATGTTCTTATTAGTTTGTCGTTAATTGGCTAGTTTTGGTGCATTGTGCGTTGGTCCAAGCCTTCGGAAGGATGTTGAACGCCGGTTATGAGTCTTCGGAGTGAGGTGAGTCTCCTTTCTAATCTTGTAAGGGGGAAACTACCCCATAGGTGAGTTAAATTTATTATGTGCCCCTAATTTTGGGGGCTACGTACGCACGAGGTGACGAGAGTCCGTGCGTAGCTACTATTATGCTATTGTCCGGGTAGTCTAGGACCCAAAGCATGCTATACCTGGGATATTTGGAACCTTATTGACATTTGAATTGTTAAAAATCAAGTTGAACTAGTAAATGAATTTCAAAGGATTAAACATCGTTTTCTTGAATTGTTAAAAGAGGATTTGGTTTTTATTTGATAAAATAGCCCGGTAAACTCTTAATTCCCTACTTGAGCATGTATTTTATGTGTGCCTGCGTCGCATGGATGATTCGCGAGCAGGATATATGTTTATTTATGGAACGGGCCGAACGCCTCGGTGAAAATAGATGCATCTATGGTTCGTGCCGCTCGACCCTCGGCAGTGCACATTTTACATTCCTGTTGGATCGGGCCGTCGCCTCGGTGTGATTTGCGCATGTTATTTGTCGCTTGAGGATTTGTAATCGCGAAACTTGCCCTTCGTGGCTTGATATAAATTGATAAGATAATAAAGAATAAACCTTGGAAGCCCTTGATTAATTGTAGAAGGTGTTTACCTGTTTTCCTGGGTTCGTGAATTAGAACTACTATATGAATCCATGATTATCCTCGCATTAATGAATATTGATATTGACCTCTAGTGAGTGTCGAAGTTGGCCATCTCGTCTCTACCCCTTCGGGATTAGGCGGGATACTCACTGAGTACACGTTGATTACGTACTCATACTACACTTTTGTGCATTTTTGTTGCACAGGTATATATATACCTCTAGCAGCCTACTGGGCGTAGCAGCACGGATGTTTCTGGGACTAGGTGAGCTGCATCATTCGAGGCGACCGCAGCTAGTGTAGTTCCTTTCAGCATTTGTATATTATTCCCCTGTCCCCTGATTTTCGGACGGTATGTTGTATTTTATTTCACTTTATCAGTAGTCGCTCATGCACTTGTGACACCGGTATTTCGTAGGGTAAACGGGTTTTTAAAAATGGGTATTTTAGTACTAAANTAATGTGATGTCTAAAACCTATAATTAAGTTGGCGTTGCTAATCAAAATCCATCTGTTTGATGAAGTTATTTTAAGTGATCTATAGACTCATGAGTTGCCTGAATAGAGTTGTAACGTTTTTCATTGCTGCACAGTGGGAACTATTTTATGTATAACAAATCTTTACTCCTAATTATTTCAAAGTTAAATACAAGACTATACCATGGAATTAGACATGAAAATTAGCATAAAAATTGGGGTTTTGTGGAAAAACCTGAAAATCATATTCTTGGAATTTAGCCACGATTTTGAGCATGGAATTAGGAGAAAATTATATATTTGAGTTCCTAAGGTTATGGGTAATCTTTATCTTCGAGAAATTATGGATTCCGGGCACGTGGGCCCGAGGGCATTTTGGTCATTTCACTAAGAGGAGCTGGGAATTTATATAATCTGAATTTTTAACAAGTATTTGAGCATGTTCTTATTAGTTTGTCGTTAATTGGCTAGTTTTGGTGCATTGTGCGTTGGTCCAAGCCTTCGGAAGGATGTTGAACGCCGGTTATGAGTCTTCGGAGTGAGGTGAGTCTCCTTTCTAATCTTGTAAGGGGGAAACTACCCCATAGGTGAGTTAAATTTATTATGTGCCCCTAATTTTGGGGGCTACGTACGCACGAGGTGACGAGAGTCCGTGCGTAGCTACTATTATGCTATTGTCCGGGTAGTCTAGGACCTAAAGCATGCTATACCTGGGATATTTGGAACCTTATTGACATTTGAATTGTTAAAAATCAAGTTGAACTAGTAAATGAATTTCAAAAGGATTAAACATCGTTTTCTTGAATTGTTAAAAGAGGATTTGGTTTTTATTTGATAAAATAGCCCGGTAAACTCTTAATTCCCTACTTGAGCATGTATTTTATGTGTGCCTGCGTCGCATGGATTTTTCGCGAGCAGGATATATGTTTATTTATGGAACGGGCCGAACGCCTCGGTGAAAATAAATGCATCTATGGTTCGTGCCGCTTGACCCTCGGCAGTACACATTTTACATTCCTGTTGGATCGGGCCGTCTCCTCGGTGTGATTTGCGCATGTTATTTGTCGCTTGAGGATTTTTAATCGCGAAACTTGCCCTTCGTGGCTTGATATAAATTGAAAAGATAATAAAGAATAAACCTTGGAAGCCCTTGATTAATTGTTGAAGGTGTTTACCTGTTTTCCTGGATTCGTGAATTAGAACTACTATATGAATCCATGATTATCCTCGCATTATTGAATATTGATATTGACCTCTAGTGAGTGTCGAAGTTGGCCATCTCGTCTCTAACCCTTCGGGATTAGGCGGGATACTCACTGAGTACACGTTGATTACGTACTCATACTATACTTCTGTGCATTTTTGTTGCACAGGTATATATACCTCTACTAGCCTACTGGGCGTAACAGCACGGATGTTTCTGGGACTAGATGAGCTGCATCATTCGAGGCGACCGCAGCTAGTGTAGTTCCTTTCAGCATTTGTGTACTATTCCCTGTCCCCTGTATTTCGGACGGACGTTGTATTTTATTTCACTTATCAGTAGTCACTCATGCACTTGTGACACCGGGTTTCTGGGAAGGTTTTTAACGGATTTGTACAAATTGTTATTATTTAAATTTGAATTCAATTAGTGATCTTTTATTTATGAAAAATGGAAGGAAAAATTCTAGATTTTCAAAAGTATTAAAAGAGGATTTAATTGATGATTTAGTGGGCTTGCCTGACAGAGGTGTCCGGCGCCACCACGACCCTTAGTGGATTTTGGGTCGTGACAACATGGTATCAGAGCACTAGGTTCCCGTCGGTTTCACGAGTCATGAGCAAGTCTAGTAGAGTCTCGCGGATCGGTACAGAGACGTCTGTACTTATCCTCGGGAGGCTACAGGGCTGTTAGGAGTACTTCCCTTCTTTGTTTCCTTATCGTGCAGTTCGATTCCTTTGAGGCTTATGCCTTTGATTCCTTCCCACTCAATCTTACGCGACGCGAGCGCTTGTTATAAATCGAAAATTGAAGGATTGCAATGGCACTACAAATGTGGTGCGGGATGATTTACCTGGTATAGTTGATTGGACTATTATAGTCATATTACGGAGGGAGATTCCATTGTTTTAGCTCCGTAACAGAACTTCTGAGAGCCTTGAGGCTAGGCACAGGTTGCCATGATGCTCATGAGCAATTATTCCGCAGTGTTGTTGTGATGGTAGGGTGTTTGCCCACGTGTCGGGGCAGTGAATGAATTGAAAGGAGGTTTACTCAGTGTGTAATCAAAGGGATTCAGTATGTTATTCCCGGCAGGGGAAAGTCAATCGAACTAAGGATGGTCAGATGTGGACTAGTGGAAGTAATGGAGCGTGGTAATTGCAAGCGTGAAGGAGTTCTCTTCTTTATTGTGGTGATGTTGTCCTAATTGGACGTATTAAGTTTATCGGTGTTATGATCTTCTATGATTAGCCCTTGGGGCAAGATATTGTGAAATGGTATTGGAGATACAACTACCAGATATCGCGGGATGCGGTGGCTCCGGACTGAATCAGTATTGCAAATGCTGATGGTTTGATAAAGACGACCTTCAGAAAGGTTTGGGATTAGTAGCAAATTGTTGATTCAAGTTCTATGAAGATAAATTTATTAAGACAACGACTGAGCAGCAAAGGATG
>NW_017670746.1:295336-388932 GCF_001879085.1 Nicotiana attenuata
TAGCCCTTGCATTCTAGTTTTCAGAACGTTAAACCGTTAATCATTTGGACATTTGCACAGAAAGTTATGAGCAGTTGAATAAGAGCGGGTAAAGCTGTTTTGTTGGACTTTTAGTGACGACTTTTAGTGGCGAAAATGGAGTCTTAGTGACGGATGGGCAGAAATTTAAGGACCAAAAATTGCTCATTTCCTTCATTTCGTTTTGAATTTTTGGAGCATGGTTTTTGGGCGATTTTTGGAGCTTTTGGAAGAGGGTTTTCACCTAGCACTTTGAGGTAAGTAATTTCTACACAATATGAGTTTAATACATAGATTATGGATAGATTAACATGTAAAAATTGGTGAAATCAAGGGTTTAGATGAAAACCTAGGTTTTGTATAAAAATGAGATTTGACCACGAAAATGGTTATGGAATTTGGTAAAAATCATATATTGACTTCATAAGGTTATGGGTAACAACTTTCTTCGAAAATTTCCGGAATCCGGGCACGTGGGCCCGAGGGTGAATTTTAGGAATCTTACATTTAGGGTTGGATAATCACCTTAATAGTTGGAATATGAATTTTTGAGCGTATATTGATTTGTTTATACACCATTTGAATAGTTTTGGATGGTTCGGCAACGATTTGGGGTTTTGAGCTCATTCTTTGACTGGAAAGTAAGCATTGAAACGAGGTGAGTCTCCTTTCTAATCTTGTGAGGGGGAAACTACCCCATAGGTGAGTTAAATTTATTATGTGCCCCTAATTGTGGGGGATACGTACGCACGAGGTGACGAGAGTCCGTGCGTAGCTACTATTATGCTATTGTCCGGGTTGTCTAGGACCCAAAGCATGCTATACCTGGGATATTTGGAACCTTATTGACATTTGAATTGTTAAAAATCAAGTTGAACTAGTAAATGAATTTCAAAAGGATTAAACATCGTTTTCTTGAATTGTTAAAAGAGGATTTGGTTTTTATTTGATAAAATAGCCCGGTAAACTCTTAATTCCCTACTTGAGCATGTATTTTATGTGTGCCTGCGTCGCATGGATGATTCCCGAGCAGGATATATGTTTATTTATGGAACGGGCCGAACGCCTCGGTGAAAATAGATGCATCTATGGTTCGTGCCGCTCGACCCTCGGCAGTGCACATTTTACATTCCTGTTGGATCGGGCCGTCGCCTCGGTGTGATTTGCGCATGTTATTTGTCGCTTGAGGATTTTTAATCCCTTCGTGGCTTGATATAAATTGAAAAGATAATAAAGAATAAACCTTGGAAGCCCTTGATTAATTGTTGAAGGTGTTTACCTGTTTTCCTGGCTTCGTGAATTAGAACTACTATATGAATCCATGATTATCCTCGCATTATTGAATATTGATATTGACCTCTAGTGAGTGTCGAAGTTGGCCATCTCGTCTCTACCCCTTCGGGATTAGGCGGGATACTCACTGAGTACATGTTGATTACGTACTCATACTACACTTCTGTGCATTTTTGTTGCACAGGTATATATACCTCTACCAGCCTACTGGGCGTAGCAGCACGGATGTTTCTGGGACTAGGTGAGCTGCATCATTAGAGGCGACCGCAGCTAGTGTAGTTCCTTTCAGCATTTGTATATTATTCCCTGTCCCCTGTATTTCGGACGGATGTTGTATTTTATTTTACTTATCAGTAGTCGCTCATGCACTTGTGACACCGGGTTTCTGGGAAGGTTTTTAACGGATTTGTACAAATTGCTATTATTTAAATTTGAACAATTAGTGATCTTTTATTTACGAGAAATGGAAGGAAAAATTCTAGATTTTCAAAAGTATTAAAAGAGGATTTAATTGATGATTTAGTGGGCTTGCTGACAGAGGTGTCCGGCGCCACCACGACCCTTAGTGGATTTTGGGTCGTGACAATCGAGGTCCAAATGGATTTCCCATATCGGGAATAGTTCCATATGGTGATTTAAGACTTTCACGCAAAATTTGGTGTCATTCCGAGTAGTCTAATTATGATTCGGCACGTTCGGAGCAATTAGGAAAACTTGAAGTTCATATGTTGATTTAATTTGGTTTTAGGGTGCGATTCTTAGTTCTGTTGATGATTTTCGAGTTTCGAGAGTTCGAGCAGGTCGGTATCATGTTTACAGACTTGTTGGTGCCTTTGGATGGGATCCCAAGTGGCTCGGGTAAGTTTCGGACCCCTCGGAGCAAAGTGTGAAAAACTAGAAAATCCCATTTTTGGTTTCCTTCTTTGCGAACATGGAGGGAACCTCGCGTTCGCGTAGAAGGAATGGGGACTGGGGGGCATTTTGTGCTATGCGTTCGCGATAGCTAGTCCGCGTTCGCGAAGGTCTGGGACCGGTGACCTTTGTGTTCGCGTGAGGCGTCTCGCGTTTCGCATAGAGGAGCTTGGGCTGGGCCGCTGATTGTTCTTCGCGTTCGCGAAGCAGCCCTCGCGTTCGGGAAGGGTAGGCCAAGCCAGCCTCCGCGTTCATGATGCCTTTGTCGCGTTCGCGATGAAGGAGGCAGTTGGGCAGTGAGTTTTAAAAACGGGACTTAGGCATTTTTGAGGTCATTTATTGCACTCTTGGGCGATTTGAGAGCTCTTAAGGAGGGGATTTCGACCTAGCTTTGTGAGGTAAGTAATTTCTACCTAATGTGAGCTTAATACATAGATTATGGATGGATTTTAACATGAAAATTTGTAAAAATCATGGATTTAGATGAAAAACCTAGGTTTTGATAAAAATGGAATTTTACCACAAAAATGATTATGGAACTTAGTGAAAATTATATATTTATGTTCCTAAGGTTATGGGTAATAACTTTCTTCGAAAATTTCCGGAATCCGGGCACGTGGGCCCGGGGTGAATTATAGGAATCTTGCATTTAGAGTTGGGTAACCACTTTAATAGTTGGGATATGAACTTTTGAGCATAAATTGATATACTTAAAAATATCATATTTGACTAGTTTCGAGTCGTTTGGCATCAAATTTGGAGGTTTGAGCGCATTCTTGAATTGCGAAGTAAGCTTTGAGATGAGGTAAGTCTCTTTTCCAACCTTGTAAGAGGGAATTTACCCCATAGGTGAACTTAATTAATATGTGTTGCTATTTGTGGGGGCTACGTACGCACGAGGTGATGAGGGTCCGTATGTAGCTACTATTCCTGTTTATGTCCGGGTAGTTTTAGGCTTACACCATACTTTGTGGACTCCGTTATCTGATTATATTTGTTAATTGTATCGAATGGAACTAAGCTGAGGATTTTAAGATTTCAAAAGTTTCAAGTTGAATTTCTTTATTTTGAAAAGATTCGTGAAAGATTATGATTTATTGATAAATGTATATTTAACCGCGTCGCAAGTATATTCTGCGAGCGGGGTAACTCTTTCCACTACTCTCATGGGAGCGGGCCGTTCGCCTCGGTAGGTTAATAGATTCATCTATGGCTCGTGCCATTTGGCCCTCGGCAGTGCACAATTTATATTTAAGTTGGATCGGTCCATACGTTCTCGGCGAACTTCGTGTGTGATAATAGAATTGGTAGTCCCTTTTGATATATGGTATTCTTTCACTTGAATTGAGAGGTTATTGATTTTAAATGAAGGAAGTGATTTGGTTCTTTAATGTGGTAAAAGGATTGTTTAGTTATTTCTTATTCTGAGTTTTATTGTTACCTCTATATATCATGCTTATCTAGAATTTCATATTATCATATTGTTGGCCTTAGTAAGTATCGGAGTCGACCCCTCGTTACTACTTCTTCGAGGTTAGACTAGATACTTATTAGGTACATATTATTTATGTACTCACGCTACACTTCTGTACTTAATTGTACAGGATCTGAGGCAGGTGCATCTGGTTACCAGTCTGGCGCACATATTTGATCCCCATCTCGAGATTTCACGGTGAGTTGCCTTCCAAGCCGATCTGCTGCAGCTGGACTTTTCCTTATGTTATATTTTTCTGTCTATTTCCTTTCGGACGGTAGACTA
The DNA here is from genome assembly GCF_001879085.1 of Nicotiana attenuata. NCBI lineage: Eukaryota > Viridiplantae > Streptophyta > Magnoliopsida > Solanales > Solanaceae > Nicotiana > Nicotiana attenuata. The sequence continues at coordinate 299,319 of NW_017670746.1, forward strand.
GTTTTCTTTTGTATATTCTACTAGAATGCCCACATACTTGTGACACCAGGTCTTCGCACACACACTAGTAGACTCATGATTTTGGATTTGTTTTTATGATTACGATTTGCACTCATTTGCTTCCATTTAATTATTTTACATCTGTAAATTTCTAGATCTTTTTAACAAATGAGGAAATATTATCCACTAAGTAATTTATTTACAACGGGAAACCACTAGTTTGATCAGTGTTGGCTTGCCTAACAACGGTGTTGGGCGCCATCACGGCCTATAATGGAATTGGATCGTGATAATGGGATACTTCAATAGTTGTGAACTTGATATTATAAAGTCAAAAGGCAAAATTCATTTATAGCCACTCGGGCCAAACTTATAACACCTGGTAGCCCAAAATTATAATATACATTTTATAGCCCAAAAGTTATTCTAGTGGCTAGCCACCGAATTATACATCTGACCCACAATATACTCGGTTATCATGAAAGATTGCGTGTGCAAGCCTTGTACAAAGGTATATAAGATGGTTCCATACTTTGGAGTTCTCATGGGTTTTCTTGTCGGGGGTGTTGCCCCAGTTCGTTATTTGAATCCTCCCCTATTCAAGGCGACCGTGGTAAGAAATATTGGTTTTTCATTTGAAAAAAAATAGTACTGAATTCAACGCAGTTAATTAATCTAGAGTGTTATTAATAAAGAAGAGATTATTTCTATTGATTTTAGGTGGTGTATGATGTGGTTCACACTTTGTGAAACATTGAGCTGAATCATTCAACTAGAATGAATCTATGGGCTTGCAGCAACATAAGAGACCAAAAGTGGGTCAATTCAGATTTGGCTTCTATAATGTAAAGTGTGGGCTACTGCAGAGGTATTTTGGACTCGGGAGTATAAACCTCCGATGGTTCATGAAGCTGATTTGGAGCAATCTGAGTCGGGAAGTGAGCAGGATTGAGATCAAATTGTCATTATACAAAATAGATTGTCATTATACAAAGAATATACTAAATAGACTGTTATTATATAAAATATATACAAAATAGACTGTTACTATACAAAATATACTAAATAAATTGCCTCTATATAATTTATATACAATAGACTGTCACTATACAAAATATATCAAAATAGACTGTCACTATACAAAATATATACTAAATAAACTATCACTATACAAAAAAAAATGCTAAATAGACTATCAGTATACAAAAAATATACTAAATAGACTGTCAATATATAAAATAGATACTTCGGGCTATTAGATGTAATATGTTTGGGCCGGAGGGCCATTTGGGTCAATGGGATATAATATGGGCTACTAAAATTTTGAGGGGATTTTTACCTAGCTATACTATATTAGAAACTTATTTACCTATGTTCTCTATGTTTTGAAGTTTTTAATAAGTATCTAGGTTTGCTTCCTAAAAGACTACACTCCATTATTAGTGCCTTCAATTAAGGGATTAAATTGTATTCTTTCCTTTTTTCCCTCTCCTCTTCTCTCTCCTTTTTTTCCAATTAAAATCCCTTAATCTACGCCCAAAATCTCCATCGTCTCTCCTCTCACCATTAACTTTATATTATTAAAAAATATTCTGAAATTTTAGGATAATTGTAGGATAACTGTATAATAATTGTATCTGGATTGTGTCAGCTACATAAATGCTTAAAACATAAATGTATCATACTTGTATCACATTTGTATCTAACTTGTATCTGGTATATTAATACCTAAAATAATACATGATACAATACTAATAAACTAATGTACAATTATCATACTTGTGATACAAACTGTGAAATTCGCCATGAACGCACAATTGCTCATAACAATATGCAATGAATATACAATAATCATACATTTGTAATACAATTCGTGCAACAATGATACATATACAATTATAATACAATCACGATACATTTCTGAAAAATTATGACACAATTATGATCTTCATCTTCATCTTATTCATCTTCTGTATATGATTGCCAATGAGTCACACCAAATTTCGCGCCCTCCTTGATAAAGAACTTTTGTCTCTAAATTAACAAACAAAAAAGTTTTTTTAATCGATAGTATTATTTTCTAAAATTTCATAAACATATGAAATTTTAAAAACTAAATTCATATGTAATAACATCAAACATACTATACTGATAATAAAAAAAATTGGTGAAATTAATTTTTTCAGAGGCCTCATACAATCAGTATACAAAAAAACTTACGAGAATAAACAAATTATCTCATATAAGCATGTAAAACACAATAAAAACATGTAATTTAACGTACATTTCTGAAAAATTGTGACACAACTATGATCTTCATCTTCTTCAAGTTTCAATCACAATATAGGTCTTCATCTTCTTCATCTTCTATATATGATTGCCAATGGTAGAAGTTTGGGGCGGGTCTTACGAGGAAGGGAGGGGAATGTGGCTTGAGACTTGGGGAAAATTGAAAAAGATTGAAATTTGTTGAAGATGGGAGTTGAGGGAGAATCGGAATCGCTGAAGAAGAGGGGTTGGGGAGGGTTTTCTGATGTGTTTGGAATTGGGGCATGGGGTTTAGGATTAAAGGGGGGGGGGGGGTTATTAGGTGGGGTTAATTGGAAAGAGAACATATGATTTTGGGGTGGGTTTGTTGAGGAAATGAAGGGATTTTGGGTAAGTATTGACTTTGAGTATCTTAAATGTGAGATATTTTACGTAACTGATACCCACTATTTAAGGTATATTTAATTTCCTCTTTTTTTAAGGTTTTGGGTAAAACAAGTAAATATAGGTATATATAGTTATTAATAAGAAACCTAAATAAAATTAGTAAATAGGTTTCTACCATAGTATAGCTAAGTAAAAATCTCAATTTTAAGGGGCTATAGAGGGTCATCTTCTCATAATGAATCCCGGGAAAACTTTTTCCTCAAAAAAACGACCTCTTAGGGAATGCCATATACTACTCCCTTAGGCTACCTGCAAGTATCGTAATGTAGCGCTATCTCAGAATCAAATAATTATGGACAGTCTTCTCAACTAGCTAGTTTTATCATTTTAAAAAAAATTGAACTACAACTATGGAAATTCTACTACTTGAGAATAGTCTTGGATTCTCACGTTGGTCCTTTTTTATCTAAAGAATAATTTTAATACACCTGGTGGGCATAAAGACATTTTGGTAATTTGAAGTTGTGGACATATCTGAAAGTAGAAATCAGTGTTTTATAAGGGGTGGGTGTAAGGCGATGTATTTTACATATGCCTCAGCGAGGCGTAAGCCCCGGGGCACGGGCGTAAGCCCCATAGGTATTTAATTTTTAATATTTATAAAATAATATAATGACAGTAAATGCATATATATATATATATATATATATATATATATATATACTTCAAATCTTAGGTGTGCCTCTGCGAGTAATTGTATGCAAAATTCAATGCCAGTATACTATTTATGTAGTTCTTCATGATCTAGTTAAATGCTTGACTTGCCTCAAATATAGGAAGCACTGATACAAGTCCTTCACAAGACAACATGGAGCATAATTACAAGTTTAAACTAATTCACCCACAAAATAAAGTGAAAAGAAACGTGAAAAATATTGTGAACCTGCGTGACTCAGTGTGGGATTATGGGTCAGAAGTGTGCAACAAAGCTGATCAGTTGGGAGTATTGGGCCTGGAGCTGAATTGAGAAGAGGCCTAATGACTAAACAACCGAATAGAATGCTAGGACATTATATTTGGGATCCGGGGGAATACAGAGCATGGGAATTATGTTGAAGCTTGCGCTCAAGTCTGTTCTCTCATCTCCTCTTCTGACTGTGTATCTCTTCCCCTTCCTTCTTAGCTTTAGGTTGCAATTTCTCTTCTCATCTACTCTTTGTTTCCTATAGTGTTGTTGTTTTCTATTGTTCTATTAATATTTGGTTATTGTAATTCGTTTTAGTGAGTTAATATAATCACTTGGTTTGGGTGTAATATCCAGTTTGTTACATTGGTGCTTTCATCCAGAGGTCTTCGATGGAGGACCAATTATTTATCGATGATTCAATTAAGGTCGTGAAGGATCCGTGGTCGAAGGATATCGCTGAAATTCGTTCATTGTTACATAAGTTGGTTGAAAACCTTGCAACGAGTAAGCCTACTCCAGTAAGATTCCAACGATTCAGTGGCGAGGATCCAGAGTTATGGATTTCTCAGGCTGAACGTTACTTTGAATTCTACGGTACATCAGAAAACAACAATTATTACGCGCGTCTATTTACCTAGAAGGTGAGGCATTAGAGTGGTTCCAATGGCTTCTCCGGAACAAGCAATTGACGGATTGGGATCACTTTGTTGCAAAGGTGCGAATTCGTTTTCGTAAGCAGCATCTCGAATCACCGGAAGGTCACATGGCTACAATCAAGGATTATTCTACTGAAATTGAAGCCCAGATGTTTGACAATATGTCACATGGTTGTTGTTGTTCCAAGTTGTTTGCTACACAGAGATCAGATGTTAACGTCCTTACTGATGCAATGGAATCTGATTCAAACAATGGAAACTTAGAGGATATCCAGGTGTTTGATGAAAGCTCTCACAGAGATGAGGTTAGTGCTTCTCTTATGCAATCTACACATGTGTCTGAAGATCTAGTTTCGGCAAGTATCAATCCAATTATGGGATCCTCAGCAACACGCGAAGGCGAGGTGTTTGATAATTTTTCTCAAGGAGCTGGGCAAACTTTTCAAGAGTTTTCACCTATGGCAGATGACTTTGAGATTATTTGTCCTATTCACAGCAAAGAGCTAGAGTCGGAGAGTGAAGATTGTGGAAGTACCCATCTCATTATCCTTGCCTATAGACTTCCTTTTTATCATTGGCAATGGAGAAGGTAGCATAGTTACATATGAAGATGACAAGCACTCTAGAATTGACGTGAGTTAGGTGTTTGATAATTTTTTGTACCATGCGGGTCAACCTTTGGTTGACAATGAAGTGGTTGAATCACTCGGGGACAGGAATGTCCTCTTGATTTTGGATGGATTCAGATTGATTCATGAGCATATATCTATATACCTTCCATTTGATCCTGGTGAGTTTGTTCCTCCACGCATTTTGTTTGAGCACTTGAATGTACATTTGGATAAATCATGGTACTTGCCCATTACACTACGTTCTAGTGTATTTAGCTTTGTGGACAATTTCAAGATAGCTACTGAGTCGTTAGAAAGTTCACTCAGTAATTTTAATTCCTTAGTGGTTTCCTTTTGTTTCAATTGGAATGTGGAAACCCAAAGTGGAACTACTATTGCAGAGGAGGAAAAATCACGAACCAGTGTAGTCTTAGTATTTGACAACATTCCTCAAAGGGTTGCAAATAGTCTTCTGCTAAGCCCAATTTCACATAAGGAGTCGTGGGTGATTATTTTTCTTAGCCGTGTGTCTGTTCTGCCACGTGATAAAAAGTTGATATTGGCTAATGAGGTCCCTAATAATGAGTCATATGTTCCTGATGATATCTTGTTGGTTTAGTCTGCAAACCAAGATTGGTTGGAAGAGTTCGTGTTAATCATTAAGCAGTCCTTGCGACAGAATTTTCAGTGTTTATTTCTGGGTTGCATAGTACTGAATCGCTCGACTACTTTACCTACATATTTTATAAGGACAAGTGTTATATGCACCTTCTGATGGTACTGTGTGCTGGAGGGAAGTTGTTTGATGCAACCATCACCCGAGGATGTTCGTTAGATAAAGATCCTGCTAATAGTTTTAGACAGCTTCCAAATGTAGTCCACAATGGCCATTTCATGGTTGTTATGCATAAGAAGATTAAGCTATAGAGTTCCATGCTGGTTAGCAAGGATGAATATGCAATGCAAGCGACTAATTTTGGATTTCATATCTTCATCTATGGAGTAAATGACTTTCTCCTTAGTCCATGGATATCCATAACAAATAATGCTACAGACCTAGTTCCAACAATGCTACCAGAGGAAATGAAACAGAGAAGTACTTCAGCAAAAGTTATTGAACAACCTTGGCTTCAATGGGAGGAAGCATCAGACAAGCCAATAGACCATGTAGTTCTATCCAAACTAAAGCAGTTCAGGGTAATATGCAATCTCATGAAACCAGCAATAAAGGTCATTGCAGCAGATTTTTCAGAAGAAGAAATCAAGTATCTAAAATATGTGTTCGCGAGCATGGATACAAACAATAGTGGAACAATCACTTATGAAAGAATAAAATCTGGATTGGCTCGGCTTGCTTCAAAACTTTCAGAAGCTAAAGTACAGCAACTCATGCAGGCTAGTGTCTTGAAGTTTGAGGGATCCTTTGATTGGATAATATTGTTTTTACTCCAAGACAACATACATAGTGCAATTTCATGCTTAGCTAGATTGATCTCATTGCGGCTAGATGGTGATCCTAATTGTTGTACCGTTATGCTTCTACTACCTAGATGTCAGGCGGAACTATGAGAAGAGAAAACCAACTATCCTACTGTTGCTTTGCATTTACTGTTTACTGTTGACAAGGTCAAGCGAATATTGTTGCATTTTCTGCTTTACTCGAACCTTGAGGGCAAGGTTCTTTTTGAGGTGGGAGGTATTGTTGTAAACCCGCGTGACTCAGTGTGGGATTATGGGCCAGAAGTGTGCAACAAAGCTGATCCAGTTGGGAGTATTGGGCCTGGAGCTGAATTGAGAAGAGGCCCAATGACTAAACAACCGAATAGAATGCTAGGACATTATATTTGGGATCCGGGGGGAACACAGAGCATGGAAATTATGTTGAAGCTTGCGCTCAAGTCTGTTCTCTCATCTCCTCTTCTAACTCTGTATCTCTTCTCCTTCCTTCTTAGCTTTAGGTTGCAATTTCTCTTCTCATCTACTCTTTGTTTCCTATAGTGTTGTTGTTTTCTATTGTTCTATTAATATTTGGTTATTGTAATTCGGTTTAGTGAGTTAATATAATCACTTGGTTTGGGTGTAATATCCAGTTTGTTACAAAAAACATTCATAACATTTAAAAACAAGTGTTATAATTCGAAAAGTGTGATGCGCTCATCACACAACTATTTAGTATTAGAAACATAGACGCCATTGATCTAACAGATCAGCAACATATATTTTAAAGTTTGCGCATAAGCAGAGGAGCACCATACTGTGGATGAATCGTCACAATTGCAAATGGAGCATGTGTATAAGATGGGGATAGTTCAAAGGAGAATTTTTGTAGTATCATAGCTACTGCCATTTTTGCTTCCATCATTGCGAAGTTTTGTCCAATACAAACACGAGGTCCCCAGCTAAATGGTATAAATGAGACTTGTCCATTTGTTGCCTTAGACACTCCTTCACTGAATCTTTCTGGTTTGAATTCCTTTGCGTCTTCACCCCATATTTCCTTATCATAATGTACTAAGATTGCTGGTATAACTAGTAGCATTCCCGCTGGTAGATGTAGCTCACCTAATTTGACTTCTTCTTTGTTCCTTCTACCAAATACTGGTAATGGGGGGAATAGGCGTAATGTCTCGTACAAGATCATTGTCACCTATGGAAAAGATATTGCATAAGTTGGCAATAGAATTAGTTCACTTCTTATAAACTTGAGGAGTCATGCCTTTCAATGCTCTATACATATAGCCAAGAATTTTACTAAGGGGTGTCAACATTTAAAAAAGTAAACACAAGAAGAATAAGGGAATTCAGTATATATAAGATAAAATTTTGACCTAGCTAAACATTGTGACTTTACTGCCGAAGGGGTGTCAATGTCAACATTTAAAAAAGTAAACACAAGAAGAATAAGGGAATTCAGTATATATAAGATAAAATTTTGACCTAGCTAAACATTGTGACTTTACTGCCGAAGGGGTGTCAATGTCAACATTTAAAAAAGTAAACATTGTAACTTTACTGGCGACCTTAGCATAAGGTGGCTCCACCACTGCATATAGCGAGGTTCTTCCAAAATAACTTGAGAAAAGTACTTACAATTTTCAGGCGGCTTAGTCCTTCCAAATCTGGTTTTTCATCTCCGAAGACCTGCAAAACCTCCTCTCTGGCACGTACTTGCCACTCTGGATGTAGGCATAGCAAAATCATAGTCCAAACAAGCAAAACTGAAGTGGTCTCTTGGCCGGCAAAATAAAATAACTTGCACTCTTCAATCACTTCTGATGTTGTTATTCCGAAGTCTTTTCTTCCATGAAGTTCAATTTCTTTCATATTGGATTCAAGTAATATGCCTAATAAGTCATCTTTACTGCTCTCCCCTTCTTCCATTGCCTTCAATCTTTTGTCGATAATACGCCTAATTGTTGTTTGGACTTGCTTTTCAATTTCCAGCATTCTTTTGTTCCTTTTAGTAGGCAAGAACCTATACAAACAAATTCAAGCAAACAAGAACAGTCTTTTAGTAGAAAGACAGAGTAGGACAGTTGCTTTTGTATTTGCTAGGGGGCAAATCTTTTATATTTGGTAAGAATTAAAGGTTTTACAAGCACAATAAAAGGATTGTACCTTGATCCTGGTATATAAATTGAACGTCCTATGTCCATTACATACTCAGCTTGTTCTTTCTGAAGTTCAAATACTATTCTTCCCTCTTCATAGCTACTCCCAAATGCTGTGCGAGAAATGACTTCACTGGTCATTATTTGAAGGTCTGGCCATACATCGAGCTCGAATGATGTTTCTTTTGGAACAACCTCCTCCCATTTACTTATCATTTCACTACAACTCAGATAAAATGATGGCAGCATATGCTGTACAAAACAAATTAATGGAAAAACCGGTGCTGGTTATAAATGGACAACTTCTTAAAAAGTAAAAACCAGTGCATGTTATAAATGGACGACAACTTAAAGTTCAAGACATCTCTGTACACGGTGGAAATCGGGGCTACCCGATTTCGTCCTTCAATGAAAAAAGTAATACCACGTCGGAAGACCAGGACATCGAGCTCGGGGTCGAAGTTCCTTTCCAAGGTCAAGGTCGATATCACCTACCGAGGTCAGAAGAAGGCATATTTCGAGATGATGCCGGTATAGTTCAGTAACGGAAAGAGCGAGATACCCGCAATGGACCGCAGATCACGACTTGAATTTCGGAATGGATTGATCCTCGGCGGTTAATCAGTTGTCAAATATGATTTCCTACTATAATTAGAAGTGTACCTTATTTAGGACTCCCCTATTATATAAAGGGGGATCCCATTCATTTGTAACGACCATGATTCATTGCTAAGAAAATATACATCATTACTTTCTTGCTAATTTACTTACTGTTCATCAGAGTTGCTTTATCATTTGCTATTCCTATTATCACACCTCGAGATTGCCATAGGTCGAGGTCGAGATTTGGCTTGCATACCGGTTTGATCTATTTTATTCTCTAATTTATCTATTTAATTCCTCGTTTATCAATTGGTATTGGATTAAATCACATATCCTTAAAATCACAATATAAGTTTAATTGTTACTCAAATTTCAGGGTAACGGTTCGGCGCCCACCGTGGGGCTAAGGATAATAGTGATTGTTCAGTGCTGATTCTGATAACACACGTTATTTCATGCTTGTTCTTGTCAAGTATTTTGTGCTCTCAGGTTAAAACATGTCAAACTCTCAAAACGCACCCATACATGGTGATGATGGTCTCAGATTTCACGAGGAAAACGACAATGTAATTGATCCAGAAGCCGGGGTGCCACCGGCTAATCTAGGGGAAGCACCGGTTGCCGATCCTGTTGATGTCAGTTCGCACGTTGCTCTAAATGTGAACCTAGGCGCGGACCCCGAAGGAAGTGTACGCAGGGAAGGCCGATCTGGTGGTCAAGGTACACAGAGTAGAGGAGACGGAGGAGTTAGTCTCCAGTGATATTCGAGATGCTACAGGCCCAGCAGACCGCTATTACTCAATTGCAAAATCAACATAGGACTCCGAGTGGGGTCGAGCCAGAAATCACTCGCTGTACCGAGCCAGTGCCCGAAAGGTCAAATGGTAACGAATTAGGGACTGATCTTGCAGTAATGAAAATGCTCAAGGAGCTCACTAAAGGGGTTGGATTTGAAAAGGTTCGTGCAGAAGCCTTTCCCTCAAAGTGCGGCTCTGAAGCCCATTCCTAAGAAGTTCCGTATGCCGGACATACCTAAGTACAACGAAACAACCGATCCTAATGAACACATCACTTCGTACACGTGCGTAATAAAGGGGAATGATTTAGAAGATGATGAAATTGAGTCCGTTTTGTTGAAAAAATTTGGGGAAACTTTATCAAAGGGAGCAATGATTTGGTATCACAACATGCCACCAAATTCCATCGACTCATTCGCCATGTTAGCAGATGCTTTCGTAAAGGCACACACCAGGGCCATAAAGGTCGCAACAAGAAAATCGAACCTTTTCAAGATAAGACAAAGGGACAACGAAATATTGAGGGAGTTCATATCCCAATTTCAAATGGAACGCATGGAGTTGCCACCGGTCACAGATGATTGGGCCGTTCAAGCTTTCACCTAGGGGTTGAACGAGCGGAGTTCGATAGCATCACATCAGTTGAAACAAAATTTGGTCGAGTATCCAGCTGTAACTTGGGCAGATGTGCACAATCGATATCAATCAAAGATCAGGGTCGAGGACGACCAGTTAGGACCCCTTACGATTCAATTCATCCAAATAGGTCGGCAGCTAAAACCCTGAGGGACGTCAACAGGGAACCAAGGTCGAACAGAGATTGATATCAACCATATACCGCAGATCGAAGGAACAATGGTTCAGGACGTAATTCCGCCCAGAATGATAGAAGAAGTGATCGAGGACAGAATTCTCGGGGACTTATGAGCAAAAGTGGTTTTGATAAGCATGCCGATCCTACAGAGGCACCGCGGTTATCAGAATATAACTTTAGCATCGACGCATCGGGAATTGTATCGGCAGTCGGAAGGATCAAAGATACTAGGTAGCCCAGACCCATTCAAACTGATCCTTCTCAAAGAAACCCAAATTTGATGTGCAAGTATCATGGCACGCATGGTCACAAGATCGAGGATTTCAGGCAACTAAGGGAGGAGGTAGCCCGTCCATTCAATGAGGGCCACCTTCGAGAGTTCCTCAGCGATCGAGCTAAGAATCATTTCAGAGAAAGGGACGCCAATAGGAAAAATGAACAGGAGGAACCCCAGCATGTCATTTATATGATCGTCGGTGGGGTCGACATTCCACAGGGACCCATATTCTAACGAACTAAGGTATCAATCATCAGGGAGAAACGAACCCGAGATTATGTGCCCGAAGACTCCTTATCATTCAACGACGAAGAAGCATAAGGCATTTCTCAGCCACACAACAACGCTCTGGTAATTTCTATCTTATTAAATAAAGTTCAAGTTAAGCGTGTTTTAGTAGATCTAGGTAGCTCAGCGAATATCATCCGATTGAGGGTCGTGGAGCAGCTCGGCCTACAAGATGAAATCGTGCCCGCAGCTCGGGTCTTAAACGGCTTTAATATGGCCAGTGAAACAACTAAAGGGGAAATTATTTTGCCGGTGAACGTGGCTGGAACCACTCAAGATACCAAATTCCACATGATCGAGGGAGACATGAGGTACAATGCCCTACTCGAAAGACCTTGGATCCACAACATGAGGGCAGTCCCCTCGACTCTCTACCAAATGATGAAATTCCCGACGACGGACGGTGTAAAAACAGTATACGGGGAGCAGCATGCTGCAAAGGAAATGTTTGCGGCTGATGAGGTAACGCCAATATCGACGTTATCAACCTTGGAAATGTCGAGCATCAAAGGTAAACAGAATGCCAAATAGCAATCACAACCACCATCCCCGACCGAGTCAAGGAAGGAGGGGATAGAAGAAGAAGAAGAAGAGGAGGAGGAGGATTTTCTGACTCCTTGAACTTTTAACTTTCTCGAAGATTCGGACGCCACCAAATCAACGGTCAAAGAGCTGGAACAGTTATATTGATCGAGTACCTGCCCAAGCAAAAGGTATACCTTAGAACGGGATTAACCCTCGAACTCGGGAAAAAGCTTATTCAATTTCGTATTGATAACATAGATTGCTTTGCTTGGTCCCATTTAGATATGACAGGGATCCCACTGGAGATAACGACTCATCGGCTAAGCCTTGACCCCAGGTTCAAACCGGTGAAACAAAAGAGAATGCCCCACTCCGAGGTAAAGCACGCATTCATAAAGGACGAGGTAACTAAACTTCTCAAAATATGGTCCATTCGGGAGGTAAAATATCCCGAATGGTTAGCCAATGTAGTTTAGTCCCTAAAAAAGGGAACAAACTTAGAATGTGTGTAGATTATAAAGATTAAAACAAGTCATGCCCCAAAGATTCTTTTTTTCTTTTCCACTGCCTAACATCGATAGCATGATCGACGCCACGGCTGGCCACGAGATCCTTACCTTTCTCGATGCCTACTCCGGGTACAATCAAATTCATTTGAACCCGGAAGACCAGGAAAAGACTTCATTTATCACCAAGTATGGAACGTATTGTTATAATGTAATGCCTTTCGGGCTAAAAAACGCAGAATCTACTTACCAACGCCTAGTAAATAAAATGTTCGAAGAAGAAATAGGTAATTCAATGGAAGTTTATATCGATGACATGCTAGTTAAGTCCCTGCGCACAGAGGACCAGTTGGCTCATTTGCAGGAAACGTTCGAGATTTTGAGGAAATATAACATGAAGCTCAACCACGAGAAATGTGCTTTCGGGGTCGATTCGGGCAAATTCCTGGGCTTCATGGTGTCGAATTTGGGGATCGAGATCAACCCCGATAAAATCAAGGTCATTGAAGACATCACCGCCGTGGACAGTGTAAAAGTCGTGCAGAGGCTGACTGGACGGATAGCTGCTTTAGCCGATTCATCTCGAGGTCGTCGGATCGAAGCCATAGATTTTTCTCTCTACTCAAAAAGAAGAATTATTTTACCTGGACCCCCGAATGTCAATAGGCATTAGAGGAACTGAAGCGATACCTATCGAGCCTGCCACTGCTTCACACTCCAAAGGCAGATGAGAAACTTTACTTATACTTGGCAGTATCGGAAATCACGGTAAGTGGTGTCCTAGTTCGAGAAGAGCAAGGTACGCAATTTCACGTTTATTATGTTAGTCGAACCTTAAGAGAAGCAGAAACTAGATATCCACACTTAGATAATATTTGCATTGATAAGCGCCTCTAGAAAGTTAAAACCGTACTTTCAATGTCACCACATATGTGTGTTAACCACTTATGCGCTTCGCAATATTTTGCACAAGCCCGAACTATCGGGCCGATTGGCCAAATAGGCCGTCGAACTCAGCGGGTACGATATCGAGTATCAACCCCGAACGGCCATCAAGTCCCAAAATTTGGCGGACTTCGTGGCCTATTTCGCGCCAACACTTGCCCGAAGTTGAGAAAGAACGTTTGTTAAAATCATGCACATCATCGCGGGTATGGACCCTTTTCACAGACAGTGCTTCAAATGTGAAGGGGTCCGGGCTAGGCAATATTTTAAAGCCGCCTACGGGTAACACTATTAGGCAGTCCATCGAAACTTCTAGGTTGATTAAGAATGAGGCCGAGTACGAGGCCATGATTGCAGGTCTTGAGCTAGGTAAAAGCTTGGGAGCGGAAGTCATTGAAGCCAAGTGTGACTCTTTACTTGTGGTGAACCAAGTAAACAAAACCTTTGAAGTTCGAGAGGATAGAATGCAAAGGTATTTGGACAAGCTACAAGTAACTTTGCACCGTTTCAAGGAATAGACTTTACAACATGTACCTCGATAACCAAACAGTGAGGCCGATGCACTTGCAAATCTAGCATCATCGATCGATGAAGATGAGATCAGCTCGGGGACTGTCGTTCAACTCTCGAGATTTGTGATTGAGGAAGAACATGCCGAGATAAAATCTATAAGCTTAACCTGGGATTGGAGGAATAAATATGTTGAATACTTGAAAAACGGGAAGCTCCCATCGGACCCTAAAGAGTCGAGGGCCCTACAAACCAAAGTTGCTCGATTCATATTGGATGAAGATGGAATATTATATAGAAGAACGTTCGATGGACCATTGGCAGTGTGTTTAGGACTAGGAGACACCGATTATGTTTTACGGGAGGTCCATGAAGGCACTTGTGGGAACCACTCCAGCACCGAATCACTGATTCGAAAAATCATTAGAGCAGGGTACTACTGGATAGCATGGAAAAAGACGCTAAGGAGTTTGTTCGAGAATGTGATAAATGTCAAAGGTTTACGCCGATGATCCACCAGCCCGGAGAACAACTTCATTCAGTTCTATCCCCGTGGCCATTCATGAAATGGGGGATGGATATCGTCGGCCCTCTTTCAACGGCCCCAGGTAAAGCTAAGTTCATTTTATTTATGACTGACAATTTCTCTAAATGGGTTGAAGCACAAGCGTTCGAGAAAGTGAGAGATAAAGAGGTTATAGACTTCATCTGGGATCACATCGCATGTCGATTTGGGATACCCGCCGAAATAGTGTGTGACAATGGAAAACAATTTATCGGCAGCAAGGTAACGAAATTCTTCGAGGACCACAAAATAAAAAGGATATTATCGACGCCGTATTATCCTAGAGGCCAAATCGATGAACAAGACCATCATTCTAAACTTAAAGAAAAGGTTGAACGATGCCAAGGGGAAGTGGAGAGAAATGTAACCCGAAGTCCTTTGGGCATATCGAACAACATCAAAGTTCAGTACGGGAGCAACCCTATTCTCCTTAGTATATGGCTCCGAGGCCTTGATTACGGTCGATGTCGGGGAACCTAGTGCCAGATTTTGACATACAACGGAAGAATCAAATCACGAGGCTATGAATACTAGCCTCGAGCTATTGGATGAAAAACGAGAAGTTGTGCTCGCTCGGATGGCTGCACAAAAGCAAAGAATCGAGAGATATTATAATAGAAGAACCAATCTTCGCCACTTCAGAATTGGGGACTTAGTTCTGAGGAAAGTCACCCTCAACACTTGAGACCCAAACAAAGGGAAACTAGGCCCAAATTAGGAAGTACCATATCGGGTCCTCGGTATCATCGGAAAGGGATCTTACAAACTTGGCACAATGGAGGGCGAACAATTGCCAAACAATTGGAATGTATCACTCCTCAAACGGTATTATTGCTAAGGTATGACATTCACCCTTTCCGTGTGCATTAGATACTAATTTATTGCAGGTCTTTGATCGAAGACGTCGAGAAACTCTCCAACACGAGGACCTTAGGTTTTAAGCACGCGTTGCACTCTTTTTCCCTTAGGTCGGTTTTTATCCCAAATGGGTTTTTCCGGTGAGGTTTTTAACGAGGCAATAATCATGTGCTACCTGAGGAAAATTCAACAGTATCTAAGGCTTCTTTGCAATCAACCTCGAATATTGGGGGGCATCACCCTCGGATGTTACATTTTCGAGAAAAATACTTCATGTCAAAAAATGGTCTCGATAGGGAAACTTTGTAATGGGCCAAACGGTCGAATGAGCCGTGTCCATATAGATTAGACGATCCCCAATGGCAAAACGTGTACGCATGTATAAATTATTTCAAGAAGCATTCTTTCTATATCAAACATCTTGTGTCTCAAAGAAAAATTTCTACTATACGAGCTCCATACTTATGATTTTGTGAGAAATGGCTCAAGGGCCAAGCGCAAATACACCTCGAACACTTGGGGACTGTCATCAACAATCAACATATTTGAGTTATCTAAACTCGAATTCATAAGACCTCAAAGAGGCACCCCTCGATCTATAGGCCAAGGCCGTCATTCTCGAGGACTAACACTTCGAACAAGTTCGAAGTGTTATTGGGAAATAAGCCCAAGAGGCATACCCAAAGGCTACGGCCAAATTAATGCGGCTCGGAGATGTCTGAGTCCTGCAATCACGATAGACCTTCGAATTCTTTAAAAAACCGATTAACAAAAGGCTACCCTCGGCAAATAACCAAAAGGGCTTCGATAAAATCATCTCTAAAAAACCTTAAGAGGTATCAAATTATCTTAACACAAACGTGCTAAGGCAAAAAAAAAATAGAGCGGTTTCAATCGACATCGAACCCTAAAAAACCCAATAGGTAAAAAATACATGCTAAGGCATAAAGAAATTTTTACTAAGTATTTTAAGCCGAAAGAAAGGAATAACAACCATCTTCTAGAGGCCATATCGGCCCGATCTAAAGAGCCTAAGGGCCAATACACTTAGAGTTCGAGATCTTGTTCTCACTCCATCCGAAACCAAGGGTTCGACTATCCCGAGCCCAAATAAAGAATAACTTGACTATGGCTCGGGGACCCACCATTATCCGACACAAATCCTAAAGGGCCTATGCCTCAAGTTCGAACCATATTCGAACTCGACTTTGGCGACTTCGAAGAAGCCACCCAAAACCAAAAAGTCTCGAACGCACTATTCAAAGCATAAGATCGTGCTAAAATTTTACAAGGCAAGAAACATGATCGAAGACAAAATTTGAGAAGACGTTCAAAAGGGAAAGTTTCTTTATATATATATATGGGCAAAAATATGTACAAAGGACCGACGGGGGTCTTACAAAAAGAAAAGGAAAAATAAATATCCTAACTATGTCCGGGGTTGGTTTCTCCCTCAGGGGCAGCTTCTCCTTTGGGCCCCTCGTCGTTATCGGACCCGCCTTGGCTGCTTTCATCATCATCGTTGTCATCGGAGGAGACAAGAAACCTGGAATCAGCTTCAAGCGCCTTAGCTTGAGCTATCTCTTCGGAGAGGTCAAAACCTCGAGCGTGGATTTCCTCGAGGGTCTCCTTACGGGATGGGCACTTCGCCAAGTCATTGCTCCGTTGCTCTCGAGCGGAAGCCTCCCTTAGCTGCGTTTGAGTAGCCTCGGCATCGGCCAAGTACACAGCTATGGATTTGTCAGCCGCGATCTTCATCAACCCGACCTCTGCCTTGGCCTCGGCAAGCTCGGCTTTGAGCTCCTCGATCCTTTTGGCCTAGGCTGAACCTTTATCTTTAGCGCCCCGAAGTTGGACCTCGGCCGATGACAGTTTGGCCAAAGCAGCCTCTTTCTCCGCAGCAAGGCGGTCCATGCTCTCTTTCCACCGATCACAGTCGGCTTTGACTTGGTCGACCTCCCCTCGGAGCAGCTCGATCCTTTCCAGGTTTTGCTACAACTGAGATATTGAAGTATTAGCCTCCACAGTTGGGTCGAGACCGTACTCTTTCAAAAGGTTAGTTAACTGCTTATCTAGCTCGGCTTCTTCCTTACGAGCCTGGGCCAATTCAGCTCGAAGGTCTTTGAGCTCCTCTTCTTTCTGCACATAGACGCGTTTGAGGGCGTCTCTCTCCTCAGTAAGCCTTTTGAGATTGTCCTCACACCGGCTCAGCTCGGCTTGGTATTTGGTGAATGCTTCCCGATGAAGTGTCACATCCTATGGAAAAGGGAGAGAAATCAGACGGAAGGAAACAAAAGCAAACATAATGGCAGGAGATAAAGTTTACCTGGTTTAGGAGGCGATGGGCCTCACCAAAAACGATCGTCGCATCTAGGTCGGAAACATCATCGACCCACGCGTGGCAGCCGCGGAATATGTCTTCCCCATCGTGGGTAGTTCCCACATCGAGGGTCTCCAAGGACTGAGCCTCCCAAAACTGCCCTTCAAAGAATTCAAGGTCGAGCGGCGAATCATCAATATTGATTGCCCCAAGCGAGTCACTTGGGGCGCTCTCTCCCTTCCGAAGAGCCCTAGAATCGGACCCTTCGGGCACACTCGCCATTTGTTTATCACGGGAGGAAGCATCTTTTACCCCCGATGACTCGGGAGCTTTTCTCGGAGTACTTTCCGCGATCTCCTCGGTCCGAGGGTTATTTTCCTCGGCCATCACCGGCTCAGCCGTTGTTGAAGCTTTGACGCTCCCCCTCTTTCGAGGCACCAGCTCGTAACCAACATCTTCGCCCTCCTCTTCTACATCTCGTAGCCTTTGGTCTACGTCAACAGGTAGAGCGGCAAAGTCATCCTTCGGCTTACGAGCCTTACTCTTCTTAGGCTTTGGGGTATCGGAAGGTGAGGCCCTTTTCCTTTCTTGTCCTTGGCCGGTTTGGGAGCCACCTCTTCCCCAGGTGGGTTTCAGCCTCATTTCAGCGACATCCCCGAGGCCTGCGCAAAATGAAATCGAGTATAAGTGAAAAGAAACGTTACAAGAAAAGGGCGCCAAAATCTCACTAGGTAAACTTACCATGATTCTTGGCCTCCCATCTGCCCCTTGCCAAGTCACGCCAGCAGCGCTCGGCATGGGAGGAAGTCGCAGCCAGCTTCCGAACCCAGTCTTCGAGGTCGGGAACCGCGTGAGGCATCCAAGCAACCGCTGCGAAATAGATGAAGGCATTAAATAAAGCAAAATATGGAGTACGAAGATTAATAGATAAAAAAAATCACTTACGTTTGGGGTTCCACTTCTCGGGGAACGACAGTTTCTCCTTGGGGATGAGGTCGCAGGTCCTTACCTGCACGAATCGGCTCATCCAACCTCGATCCTTGTCTTTATTGATGCTTACAAAAAAGGACTTCGTTGATCGGCGTTGGAGCTTGATTAATCCTCGGAAAAGTCGAGGACGATACAACCGTATAAGGTGGCTGAGAGTGAATTCCAACCCCGTGGCCTTGCTAGAGAAGAAGTGGAGCATGATCACTATGCGCCAGAACGAGGGATGCACCTGACCGAGGGTAACCTGGTACATCTTGCAAAAGTAGAGGACAACTGGGTCAAGAGGACCCAACGTGAAGGGGTAAGTGTAAACACTTAGAAACCCCTCCACGTGAGTGGTAATACTTTCTTTCGGAGTAGGGATTTGTACCACGACCTCGGCCCCCAGTTGCAGTCCTTCTTCACAGCCTCAAGCTGTTTCACCGTTATCGAGCAAATATGCCTTGATACGTGATAACATCGGACGGGGACCGACGGAGGGTTCTCGACTTTGAAGTCGTCTTTTAGAACACAAGGGCCGGGAAGAAGAAGAAAAAGAAGCTCTCCTTTTGTGGGACGGTTTTGGAAGTTTTCGCCATTGATTTAGATGGGATAAAGCGGAAAGAGGCGAAATTGGTGTTTTGATACTAACGTAATTGATTCAACGGATGGTAAAAGAGAAGAGATGGAGAGAGGAAAAGACTTAGAAAAACTTGGTGAAGATGGAAGTAAAGTTTTGATTCAAATAAAGAGCCGGTATCTATAGGCTCACGGCGACGGTTGGGTGATGCTAGTGGCCGACCGTCACTAGCAAGTATTAATGGTTTGGGGAAATGTACCGACGGGACTTTTCGATTACCTCGACCGCTTATGTCACGGGAATGATGTCATTATCGGGGTCTCCAGAAAATCGAGGCTCAAGTCGTTTCTTCTCGTTTTACTCTAAGAAACAAGGGGATATCTGTATACGGTGGAAATCGGGGCTACCCGATTTCGTCCTTCGATGGAAAAAGTGATAGTACGTCGGAAGACCAGGAAATCGAACTCGGGGTCGAAGTTTCTTTCCAAGGTCGAGGTCGATATCACTTATCGAGGTTAGAAGAAGGCATATTTCGAGATGATGTCGGTATAGTTCAGTAACGGAAAGAGCGAGATACCGGCAATGGACCGGAATTTCGGAGTGGACTGATCCTCGGCGGTTAATCAGTTATCAAATATGATTTCCTACTTTAATTAGAACTGTACCTTATTTAGGACTCCCCTATTATATAAAGGGGGATCTCATTCATTTGTAACGATCATGATTCATTGCTAAGAAAATATACATCATTACTTTCTTGCTAATTCACTTACTGTTCATCAGAGTTGCTTTGTCATTTGCTATTCCTATTATCACACCTCGAGATTGCCATAGGTCGAGGTCGAGATTTGTCTTGCATACCGGTTTGATCTATTTTATTCTCTAATTTATCTATTTAATTCTTCGTTTATCTTGGTATTGGATTAAATCACATATCCTTAAAACTATAATATAAGTTTAATTGTTACTCAAATTTTAGGGTAAACAATCTCAATATGCAATCTTAAGTCAATGGCACGAGAAATTACCATGTTCACTAAATTTGGTAATGAGAAAGAGGTATAACAATAACCTTTAGCTTCTCGACATGGAAGGCAGGATTGATGATTTTTCTGTGTTTAGCCCATTTGTCTTCCTCAAGGCTGACAAGACCGTGAGCTAATAACTTGGCGTATGGATTGGGATGAGTTTGCTTTTGATACACATAATTCTTTGTGAAAATCTCTTTTAAATGCTCAGGATCCGTGATCAACACTATTGGATACGGTCCAAGCCAGACGAAAGAGTTTTTACCTGCAATAATCAGTTTTTGGTTAGAAAAGAACGGGGTATTATCACTTTTAGCCAGCATCAGAAACTATTTACATTTGATAGTCAAAAAAATATATAAAATTTGTATAATTTTTGTATATATATATATATATATATACACAAATTTTATAAAAATTTTCAGCTATTATATTTACAGCGACTATATAGTGTCATTTTTTCGAAAAGAAACCGGTTTCTCTACTAAGCCTGATTTCAAGGGAAAGTAGTGTACAAGGATGGAAATGAAAATAAGTAAATGTAAAACCTAATAGGCCGAAGACTAATTTGAATGACCATAAGTGAAATTAACCTAATTTTATTGTAAAACCTAAGTCAAGAATGATTGTAGTTAATAATCAAAGAAGAGATAACTAATAGGCCGAAGACTAATTTGGCCAGTGATGGGGACAGTACGGACTTAGTAATACACTACTGCATTTATGACGCTGGCCACTAACTATGAATTTATATATGTCTAATTTTTTAAGCAATGGCTCAACTAATCCCTCTCCATAACCACTCTACCATTGACTTTGTTTAATTGTCTTTTCTCGTTCAAGGGTCGCTCTCTTTTCATAACTCTCGCTTTTAACTAATAAAAAATACCGTAGAATACTATTGACAATAGAATATTTTACAACCCTATATGTCTTTCAAGAAGCATTAAGCCATTTATATTTTACTCTTCCTTTAATTGTCATGTCAAGTTGAAGCTCGAAATGAAAATAGACTTTAATTGACATAAAGTTCAAATTCTCTTTACCATTTTCATTGCAAATAATATTCCTACCTTCTTCCTATGTAATCTACCGTTTAACTACTGAAACAAGACTTAGCAAACAAACAGTAATGTCAGATCATCATGCAGACAACGGTAATTTTATATGGCACTCAACACTAGAACTTAAAAACATGACCATAAAAGAACAAAAATATGTATATATACTATTCTTTTCATTCAAGTTTATGTGACTCTTTAGCAGAGGCGAAGCCGGAATTTAGAGTTTATAGATTCGGAATTCTAATCGTTTTAAGTTATTGAGTTCTAAATTAATAATTTTTACACATTCAATGGATTTTAAATAAGACAAAAACAAGGTTCGAATCAAAGTTATTACGTGCGGCTGAACCTACTCTCGACACTCTAGCTCCGTCCCTGCCCTTTAGTATAATTTAAAGAGAATGAATCCTTTCTAAATTTAAAAATAATTTAATTTAAACTTTACATTTTACTTTTAACAATAGAATTTGATAGTTACTTAAATATTATGATATGTTCAAGACAAAACGTTTCAAAAGTTTTATAATTACAAAAATATTAGTATATGAGACATTTAAGATCATAGGTTCTTAATTTTTTTTTCTTTGGCGAACTTCATATCCAATCAAATAAGGTTATAATTAAATGAAATGAATTGGAGGGAGTAACTTCTTAAGTTATCTATTGGGAAAGAAAAGGAAACGTACCATTTTTGTTGATGGCGTTAAGGAAAAAAGGGATGAGCCTTTGCGCTATATCATCAGAGAAATTGATGGGCTTAGACTTGGCTTCTATTACGCTTTTCGTCAGTTCGTTTAGATCTCCATAGAGTAGCTTGTAAGGATTTCCCTTGAGACCCCTCTCTCTTAAGCAATTCTCCATTTTCTTTGGCCTAAACCATGCCCAGTTCAACACTTTCCATGTATATATCAAGATAATTGCAACACTGACTACTGCTATTATGTTGTACAGCATCATCTCCATTCTCAGAAGTGACAACTCCATGAAAGGATTTACCTCAGCTGCTTCATCTTAAATACTCTTAAAAAGGGAGAAGGTAACTAGACTTGTTAATTTCTTGCTCTAATATTGACAAGATAAGACCACATATTCTCTCTAAAATATCGACGACAAAAATCATTGTCCAATACTAATAGAGACGGTTGTCAAATCGATGTGGAGCCTGGACCCACTCCATTGACAGGAATTTTAGAAGAGGATGGATGTCAAAAAAAATTACTTACTCCCTCCGGTTCAAAATAAATAATTTTTGGCCTTCTTTTATGATTCAAAATAAGTGGTCCAGATTTTAAGGATAAATTAATTATTTTTTTCTTATATTGCCCTTAGAGTAAATAGTGTTGGAGTATGTATTAGGGGTATTTATATGAAGAGATAGTAAATGTTAATATGATCAATTTCATTGCTAATTAATGTTAAAAGGTGAATTTCTTAATCTGTGTGAAAACAGCTAAAAAATCACTTATTTTTGACCGGAGGAAGTATTGTGCATTAAAATCTTGTCTTTTTATGTTTTTTCTACTCTTTTAGTATACTTCATTGTTAATGATTATAATTATTTACTAGAAAAAACTAGCTCAGTGCACAAAATATTTTCCATTCACGCAACGTTCGGAGAAGAGCCGTACCTCAAGTATATGATTACAGTCTACTCTATTGCAAATATTAATGACGGCTATCGCGACTTCTTCTCGTTCATTTTAATTATTTAATATTTATTTTAACGAAATTAATATGATGTAATGAAAATTTAAGTGAGAGTAATTGGTAATGGGAACGAGAATAGATTTTTCCAATAATTATTCTTCAACGTAGTTGGGAGAAAAAGCGGACAAAAGACTCGTTAAGCGTGCAGTCTCTGGCATAACTTCAAGTCGGTCTAGGAAATATTCCTTACCAAGGAACTTTGTATTATCTAATTTCTCCATTAACACTACTAAAGTAAAAAATAAAAAAATAAAAAATTAGAGAAGGACAAATTTTATAACAAAAGAAAAAAATTGATTATTACTTTTATTTAGTACAAATTATCAAAAGTTCTATTAGCTCCGAGTGATTTTCTAAACATATTAGCTAAGAAATTCGTATTTCTTTTGTAATTTATAATGTTTTAATATTTTGAAAGTATATTTTATCACTAGAAGATACTCTTTTTTTTATTTTATGAATCTAATTAATTCTCTTGCATTTGGAATAGCGAACGCGTAAGATGATGATTTAAAAGTTGAAAAGAAAAGGTGGCTATCTGGATTCAAGAAAATCTCGCGTTCTCACAAGGCTCTGGTTTTCCTTTGAAATGGACGACAAATAGCTAAAGAAAGTGACAGCAAAAATCAGATTCTACTTCCTTAGCTTATTTATTGTTCTCTGTTTATATTTACCTTATTGACACGGCGGCTCATACACATATGTGATCTGAAGTTAAAGTTTAATGTGAGGGCTAATTTTTTTTTTTTTTTGAAAAAGATTATAATATTTCCTCCGTTTCATATTATTTGAGGTAGTTTAACTCGGCACGGAGTTTAAGAAAAAAGAAGAAGACTTTTGAAACTTGTGGTCTTAAAAGCTTAAGGGGTAAAAGGTTCGTGGGGCCATGCCATTTGTGTGGATATAAAAGCTTCTCATTAAGGGCAAAAAGGGTAAAATGAAGAGTTTAAAGTTGAATTATTTCCAAATTTAGAAATGTGCCATTTGTTTTGGAACAGACTAAAAAGGAAAGTACCTCATTTAATGGGATAATTTCACATATGTGACGACCCGACCCGTCGTCCCGTGAGAACCGCTCCGTTTTCCCCATTTCCTGCTTCGTTATGCTTCATTATCAGTGTCTTGTGTGAACGAGTTGAATTGGGTTGATTTTTGGAAGGAAATGAGACACTTAGTCTCTTTAAGGAGGGCTTGTTTTGGAAAAGTCAACCGGATGTGGACCTATGAGTTAGAGGGCTCGGATGTGGATTCCGAAGATTTGGGGGATGATTTGTGACTTAGGAGTGTGATCGGAAGTGATTTTGGAGGTCCGGTGTAGAATTAGGCTTGAATTGACGAAGTTAGTATTTTGGCGAATTCAGGTTGATAGGTGAGATTTTGATCCGAGGGTCGGAATGGAATTCCGAGAGTTGTTGTAGCTTCGTTAGGTGATTTGGGATGTGTGTGCAAAATTTCAGGTTATTCGGAGGTGATTTGGTTGGGTTTTTTATCAAATGCGTGTTTCGGAAGTTTTATAACAACTTAGGCTTGAATCCGATGTAATTTGGTGTTTTGATGTTAGTTTTGGTGTTTTGAGAGTGCAACTAAGTTTGAATGATCATATGTGACGTGTTAGTATGTACGTATGCGGTCTCGAGGAGCTCAGGTGAGTTTCGGATAGGTTTGGGCAGCGTTGTGCTCGTTTTTCTTATGCTTCGACGTCGTTTCTTCAAGCATAAATGATACCATATTGAACAAATGAGCTCCGATTATTGTTTTGAATGAAGCTTTAGATCCGTATCGTAATTACGGACTCGTAGCAAAAAGAATCGTCGAATTTGGACATCGTATGAGGATTTTATGGCCATTTTACCAAGGTTGCCCAGATTTTCAGGTTAATGACGAAATTGCCCCTGACGGCGTATTAAAAACGTGCACTATTTGGAAATCTTAAAACCTGCATATCTCCTTCATTATAAGGTCAAATTGAGTGATTCAAAAGTCTAAATTCATTAGAATTGCACAAGAAATCCATTGGAAGCAGTAAAACGCGTGAACAGTATACCTATAATGAGCAGATCGAGTTTTCTTCCAATTTTTGAACGGGAAGAAGCTTCTGAGGCGAGTTTTATGAGAAAAATCAGTGGGTATCACAGAGGTAAGTGATTTAATTATTAAAACTCGTTTATGGGTGATTATAGACCATAATCCCAGCCTTTAATTCATGAAAAACAGTAGAGAAATAGGATTTTGGGGCCTGAGATTATGAGACCTTTAGGGGTCGATTGAGGGGTCAAACGGACTCCGATTTTGGTGTTCTTTATATGTACGGAATCGGGAGAAGATGAAGAACACTTTTCTGTAAAAATTTCTGAGTTTCGAAAAGTGGGACCGGGGCTCGGGTTTTGTCAATTTCGGGATTATTGATATTTTTCGATTATTTTCGATTGGGTATTGATCCTATAGCATAATGTGACGTATTCGTTGTGGTTTTGGTCAGATTCGACGCGCGAGGAGGTCGATTTGAGAGGCAAGGGCATAGCGAGCTAGGATTTTGGCCGGCTTGAGGTGAGTAATAGATGTAAATGCTGTTCTGAGGGTTTGAAACCCCGAATTTGCACATTGTAGTGCTATGTTGAGGTGACTTGCATGCCGGATAACGGGCGTGGGGTAGAGCACCGCCGGGGATCGTGACTTGGTCCGTCCCGCTTAATAAAATGACTACCTAATTGATTGAAGCTTAGTGAGATCCTTATAAAAATGGATTAATTGTCATAATTTGGCCTCGCGCTAACTGATTGAATCCTTCAGGGATTGTTTTTACTGGTTTCTTACCATATTTTCAGACAATTGAACTCAGTCCTAGTATTTAGTACTGTTTTGCAAACTCAGCCACTTTTTCTCAAAACTTGGAACTTAAATAATATTTCTATTGAAGTTTGGGCTTTTAATATTTCAATATTATTGTGCTTGAGGGGCTTATATGATTCTGGACTGAGTATGGGATCGGGCTGCGCGCTGCAGCAGTATTATATTAATATTGATATGAGGCTTAGGGCCTAATGGATGCCATGAGATAGCTTGATATTGCGCTTGGGCCGTAAGGGGCCCCTCCCGGAGTCTTCACACCCCCAGTGAGCGACATCGACGATAAATAAATGGAGCGGGCTGCACGCAGCAGCGGGTACTAGAGAGTACCGTACTATTTGTTGCATGTCTTAATTGATTGTCATTCATTTACTTATCTGTTGCAGCATCATTATTTTCATTGGCTTATTGAGTTGACATTATCTGGATTAAACTGCTGTAATTATAGCTTACATTGTGCCTATCCAGGATTTCTTACTCTCAACCCTTATTTATGTTTATTACTCTCTGGGTTGGAAGTACTCACATTACTCCCTGCACCTTGTGTGCGGATCTATGTGCACCTACTGAGGCTGAGTGAGGATTTCTCTGCCGAGCATGATATCTGGGAGCATCAAGGTAGCTGCATGACGTCCACAGTCCTGATCTTCCCATCTAACCTATTTGCTTTATTTCCGCATTTCTTTAGAGCAATATGTAGTAGGTTGACACCCGTGTATTAGAGGCTCAGACTTGTGACAATGGATTCTTCGGGCTGTGTAGTAGTATTTCTACTTGGGTTTTTCGCATGTTTTAATTATATTTCAGAGTTTCAGTATTATGACTTAGTAATTATTTGTGTTAATTGAATCATGAACTGTATAAAAAGGGTTAAGGTTGTTGAATTGGTCGGGCTTGCCTAGCAGTGTGTTGGGCGCCATCACGACCGAGGTTGGGGTCGTGACAACATAAATACAACTCACACACCTGACTTGCAACATAATAGCCTAGATACCTCTTTGCAAATCTATAGCCTAAAAATAATAGGCTAATTCCCGAAAGACAGCTTATTTCACACAATCAACTACGGTTATTGCTCCCTCTTTATACAACCAGTTATTTTCATACACTATTATGTGCAACTGCTGAAGCAATCCAACAGGATAAAAGAAAAGTAAAAACTTGGTAAATGAATTGTAGAATCCCTCCAATGCGTACAAATCTTTTTTATACAGCACATACACGAAAAAGAAGAAGAGAAGGAAGTGTCAAACTTCCGTAGAGGCCTCTTACACACTGACAATGTATATACATCCTTATAAACTGAAAAAAATATATAATTATACATAAATATACACATTTATACACAATTATACAATACTGTATAACTTATATAAACATGTATAATAGTGTATAAGAGGTGTTTGTAAATTCATATACACAATTATACACTATTATATAGTGTTTATACAAACTGCTACATAGTTATGATTTTTATCCAAGCCTCGAGTTGTAGTAGAAGGTATTGGATGATTCAACTCGTTTATAGGTTAGCAATTTTGCACCAACGATTCGGAATTCAACGCACAGATACGATATACCCAATTTTAGATTCGAGACTTCAAGGAGGAAAACACACATATCACGGGAATCAATAACTTGCGATGAGCCAAGAAGGTCAACAAGCTTAAGAATAAGCAAGTCTGGAGCTTTCTGCTTCATCGTGTTGAAGATTGATTTAGCTTCCGATCTTTTCTCCTCAGAGCTCGACCAGACATTCGAAATTAAGGTTTCAAACTACAAAGAGTCAGACCCAATTTTAAAAATCTTCAATATTCTTCTGCTTGCCACCATGGACGACGGAGTAGGAGCCCGAGCCTTCTTCTAGCCATTGATGGTAGAACTGCGTAGGGGGGAGGGGTAATAACGGGGGCTAGGTTAAGAGAGGATGAGGGATCTATGTGGGTTGGAAAGAAAGAAGCGAGAGGCGGTGAGAGAGAATTTGGTGTGCTGGGAATGAAGAAAGAAGAAAATAATAAAAATCCTAAAAGCGTGTCTTTAATAATGGGCTAAAAGCTGAAAAGTTTTTTTCAAGTTATGTACAACATGGGCTAAAGAGGGTAAAAGCTTCAAATCTGGGCCATTTTCGGTTGGGCTGCTAGGCCAAGTGACAACGGCCGTAATTCTTTCTTTAATATGAAATGGAGGGAGTATATTTTATTTGAAATCTATTCTTCTAGCTTTTTGAGATGCAAAATTGTTATAATTTTTTTGTAATTATTTTCTTCTAATAATTCCTTTTCAATTGATAATTTAGCCAACCAACACACTAAATTTTTTAAGACATTGTTGGTCTTAGGTAATATAAGCATTTGGAAAAGAATCAAATCTTTTTCTTTGATTGAGTATATCGATTAGAGTATATTATCTTATGTAAACAATTTTAGTTCAGAAAAATGTCAACGTAAATTCAGACGTTAGGAGAACTATTCACACTGTCTATATATAAGTCAAACGATTACTTTATTTACGTATCTAACAAAAATTCTTTCTTTCTGTATGAAAAGTCTACTTTTGTATTAAAAATAATAAATATTATTATTTTAAAGTACATATAAACCTGTTATTTCTAAAAAATGGGGTCCCAAATTTTTGAGGGCCTAACAACTTGTTTGAATGGTTGTTACCTAACGTATTGTATCGTATTGTTACTTTAAATACAATATTTATTTTGACTGTTATTTTAATTTTACTTGCATCGTATCGTTAAATACATCGTTATGTAACGACGAAAAGTGCTTATAGAAACGACGGATTTGGTATGGTAGCGTCGTTTCTTTGCTTTTTCCCTCTCAACTTACCTTTCTTTATTTTTTAATAACCATATTTTATTTCTTTATCCTACTTTTTTATATAATAATTCTACTCCATATTCTATTTTTTTTTTAGTAATGTTGCAAGTTTATTCTTCATATAGTTAGTGCGTGACATCATGAAACAACGGCAAATGATACAATCTATCCAAACGTTATATTCATCAAACAATACAGTACGCTACAATACGATTCATTATGAAACGACACGTAACAACAATCCAAACAAGCTGTAAGGCACAAGCCTTATTAGGTAGAACATTAGAGCCGGCTTTGTTTATAGTGATCTTGGTAGAATCCGTCATTTATAAATGATTGCGTAGTTCTCCACATCGTCATTTATAATCATGTTACAATCATGATTATTAGGGTTATATAACATATGTCCAAATTAAGGATAAATTAGTTGTTTTTCATTGGCCAAAATGCAAATTACATGCTATACATAAAGGTATATTCTTTTTAACTTCGTGAAATCATATAAAACATGTCATTTGTGACAATTATATCTATACTTGAAAGTTGGTATATATATATATATATATATATATATATATATTAAAGGTTGAAGATATCTTAGAAGTATGATGTCTTCTCGTTAGGAGCATGTTATATAAAAATTTGTTATGCATTATACTTCGCAACAATATTATGATTTTGACCTCTTCAACTATGAAAACAGTTCTTGAAATGTCGAAATTATGAGGTGTTTAATTTGGTGGATATTGATATGCAAAATTCAATCCATTTATTGCTCTTCCTTATGTAGTTGAAAGTTTGAGTTGCATCTATGGAAAGCGCTATACAAACTCTCACAAGAACAGATGAAACTGTTAGCACAAGAATTACAATAATATTAGAAAATAAACTTGCTTGGCTTACGGACAGTAGAAAAAACATTTCTTGAAGATAGTTGGAGTCTCTTCCCCGAGCAAACGGAAGAATAAATGACAACTCTATCTCCGGGATTCAACTAAGCCACACAATAAGTAGCATTTAAGAATGTTGCTCTTCTATTCTTGAATCTATGATTTCACCATTATATTTGATCAGTGTCTCTTATAATATTTTAAGGGAAAAGTAGTTTGTGAATTGCTTGTATTTTCCAAAGAAAATCAGCCCTATTTATAGGCTAAAGACTCTTGAAAGATAAGTTTATCATTTAATAAGTTCATGAATATATTCATGAATTTGAAAGATCAAATATTTTTGCTAAAACCAAAATGTATGTAGTAAATCAAGAATGAATTCACATTTATTCACTTTGATAAATAAGAGTCTTTTGTAAATACATTAATTTATCAAATACATTGTTTCAAATTTATTGAAACACTTATTCCAACAATCCCCCACTTTCAAGTAATTTTGAAAATTTTGAGACATTAATCTAGTAACATGCATCAATAATTGTGTCTTTTGGACTTGAACCATTAGCTAGTGAAGGCATTCTAAATCATTGACTACTTGGTGAACGAATCTTGAACTAAGCAGTTCATTGAATGAAGTAGAAAATACCTTACGCACATTACTATTTTTCCGGTGAAAATCGATATCCTTTGACACCTTACGACCATGTGTCCTGAATCCTTTTATCTAAGTGCTTTAAGATTTTCCTGTCAAAAATCTTATTGAAGCGACCTCCACTTCGCACTTAGAGCGGTGAATTCATCAAGAGTTACTTTGCATACTCCGACCAAATAGTCTATGAATTTATTAAGAGAAATTAGTCTCACCCTCCTTCACAGCAAAGTATCGGTAAATCTATCAAGAGTGTTCCTACACACCCCAACCAAAATCGATCTAATAGATTTATTAAGAGAATAAAATCTCATCCTCCTCTACAATAGGAATATGCACATCTATCACAAATTTTCTGCAAATGAAAATTTGATTAATGTACTCAATTATTGTAACATTACTTGTTTGTCCCTTTGAACCTAAGATGATATCATTAGGTAGGGTTTCTATAAAGTACAATCAATTTATAACAGGTTTTATTCCCATTCCTTTACAAGTCTCTACCACCAACTCTTTGCCTAATCCATTAGACAAAGAATCTGCTAAATTAAACCTAGATTTAACATATTGACGGGATATTACGCCATCCTCCAATAATCTTCTCACACGATTGTGTTTAAGACGAACTTGTCTTGATTTGCCATTATAACAATCACGTGAAGCCCGAAATATAGCAGCTTTATTATCACAATAAATAGTCAAAGGTGGCACTGGCTTACTCCATAGAGATATCTACCAGAATACTTCTAAGCCAATCAACTTCTTCTCCAGCAGAAGACATAACTATAAATTCTGATTCCGTTGTTGAGTGAGTAATACATGTTTGCTTCTTTGATTTCCAAGAGATTGCTCCTCCAGCCAAAGTGAAAATCCAAGCAATAATAGATTTAGAGACATTCGGATCAGAATTCTAAGTAGCATCACTATAGCCTTCAAGAACTGCTGGAAATGTAGAATAATGAAGGCCAACATTAATTGTACCCTTTAAGTACCTTAAAACACGAATTAAGGCATTCCAATGCTCAACTTCAGGGTTATTAGTGAACTTGCTCAAGGTTCCTACTGCATAACCAATATCTGGCCTAGTGCAATGCATGGTATACATTAGACTCCCAAAAATATGATAAGTCAATTGATCATCACCATCACTAGAGTTCCACACTAGTTTGATGCTAGGATCAAATGGAGTAGGAGCAGGCTTGTAACGACCTGGCCGATCGTTTTTGGAATTTACGCCCCGATCCCCATTAACTGCTTTTCCTAAGTTTATTTCTGCTATTTTGATTTGCCGGGACGTTCGGTATTAGGATTCGGAGTGTTTTGGGACACTTAGTCCCTAAATGAGAGTTTAAGAGTTGAAAAATGGTCCGTATTCGGAACAGTGTGAAGACGACCTCAGAATGGAAATCCGATGGTTCCGTTAGCTCCGTTAGGTGATTTCGGGGTTGGGAGCGTGTTCGGAATGTTATTTGGAGGTCCGTAGCTCATTTAGGCTTGAAATGACGAAGTTTGGATTTTTGAAGTTTCCGGTCCGATAGTGAGTTTTTGATCCGAGGGTTGAATTTGAATTCCGAAAGTTGCTGTAGCTCCGTCATGTCATTTGGGATGTGTGTGCAAAATTCAGGTCATTCGGACGAGGTTTGGTTAGGTTTTTGATCGAAAGCGTATTTGGTTAGAATTTGAAGTTCTTATGCTTGAATCCTTGATTTAATCGGGTTTCCGGTGTTGTTTGAGGTGTTTTGAGGATTGGTGCAAGTTCAAATAAGGTATTAGGTGGTATTGGTGCTTTTGGTTGAGGCCCCGGGGGCCTCGGGATGATTTCAGGTGGTTAACGGGGAAATTTTCTAAGTTGTTGCAGCTGGTATGTTTTCCCTTCTGGTATTTTCGCTTCTGCGGTTTGGGAACCGCAGAAGCAGCTTCCTCATCGCAGAAGCGATTTTTGGCTTCCCCTCAGAGACCGCAGAAGCGGTCATCTTTCCGCAGAAGCGGAACCGCTGGAGCGGTCATGTGTCTGCAAAAGCGGAATTTTCCCCTTTAAAGAGAAACCGCAGAAGCGGTTATTTTGCCGCTTAAGCGGGACCGCAGAAGCGGTCCCTTGTCCGCAGAAGCGGAAATGTCTGGGCAGAAATAGGAAATTTCGAGGGTTTAATTTCATAAGTTTGAAAATCAATTTTGAGCTCAGGCAAGGCCGATTCTGAGAGGATTTTGGAGAGGAGATTATTGGGTAACATTTCTATGATCCTTTATAATTATATTCTACCATTTAGTAGTTAAATCCACCTTTTAAATTCGAATTAAGGATCAAAAATGGAAGAATTTGAGTGAAAGTTCGTTGACTAAACTATTGGGTTTTGAGGGAGCATTCGACCTCCGATTTCTGAGATTTTTATATGGTTAGACTCGTGAGAGTACGAGGTTTCTGAAAATGTGAAAATTATTCGGTTCCGAGACATTGGCCTGAGGGGTGTTTTGGTCATTTCACCTATTTTCGCGCCTTAGCTTTAATTTCAATAGTGGAATCAGTTGTTTGCAATATTATTTACGATTTGTAATTTAATTGAATAGATTTGGGCCATTTGGAGTCGGATACTCGTGGCAAGGGCATCGTTCCCTAGTTGACTTCGCACCGGTTCAAGGTAAGTGGCTTGCCTAACCTTGTGTGGGGGACTTCGTCCCTTAGGATGTGATAATTGGTAATTGAATGACTTGTACGTGAGGTGACGAGCGCGTACTTGAGCAAATTGTTGAAACCCGGATTTTTACTTAAATACTTGATTTGGATTCTCTTTCATATTTGCCTTACTTTACTTGCTTTTATAGCCTGTGCTAGCGTAGAAGAGCATGTTTAATTGATCCAAGCTGCCTATTTGTTTAAATTGTCTTAACTGTGATTTCGTGGAGCATGTTAGGCCAGTATTATTTGATGCCTTGTATTGTTGTACTTAAATTTCTGAATAATTCGTTGATGTTGGTTGCGTATTTATATTGGGACTACGGATGCGGATTCCGGGAGTTCCCCCTTGATTGTTTACTTTGGGACTACGGGTTTGATTCCCGGGAGATCCCCCTGTACTTTTATTTTGGGACTACGGGACGGTATCCTGGGAGATCCCCCTGCACACTGATGATTGGATTACGAGACGGTATCCCGGGAGATCTTTTGATATCGATATGAGATTTGGACTACGGAACGGTATCCCGGAAGTTCCATTGGACAATTGAAAAAGGGCTACAGGACGGTATCCTGGGAGACCCCCGTCGGTATTCTTGTAATTTTGCTGTATTTACTTTGTGTTTCTGTTTTGTCTTGCAGTTCTATATTTCATTGATCTGTCTTATCACATCGCTGTGTTCATTAGTTTTCTTCAGACTTCGATACTGTTAATATCTTGCTATTTTATTGTTTCTGTCTCAGTAGGGCCCTGACCTTTTCCTCGTCACTACCCAACCGAGGTTAGGCTTGGCACTTACTGAGTACCGCTGTGGTGTACTCACGCCTCTTCTGCATATGTTTTTCATGTGCAGATCCAGGTGCTTCTGAGCAGGCGTACCGCCAGTAGCTGTCAGGGAGCGTATTGGGGACTTGAGGTATACATCTGCTACGTCCGCAGATCCGCAAAGTCTCCTTCTCATTGTATCCATAGTTGTTAGACGTTATTTTGATCCCTCTTTGTATTAGACTATTCTGGTGACTAGAGCAGTGTAAGATTTCTTATAGCCTGTGTTGCCCGTGGGTTTCCGGGTCCTGGAGGTTATTTCAGTATTTTGTATTAAAGTGTATGTGCCAGGCGGCAACTGTATACATTACTCATGTTATTTAGCTTCGAATATAAATTTCGCAAATGTTGTTACTTCCGCAATGTGTTAGGCTTACCTAGTCGTGAAGACTAGGTGCCGTCATGACGTGTTCACAATTGGTGAACTAGGGTCGTGACAAGGCTTATCGTCAAAATGACCAAATCTCTTTAGAACTTTCTCAATATAATTTGATTGAGTAAGAGTCAAGCCATTAGCTGATCTTACAATTTTAATGCCCAAAATCACATCAGCTTCTCCAAGATCTTTCATTTCAAATTGAGAAGCAAGAAATGATTTCGTTTCCTTGACCTTTTCAGTATCAATTCCAAATATCAACATGTCATCTACATATAGACAAATTAGAACACCAGAGTCTCCTTGAAATTTATTAAATATGCAAATATCACCATCATTAAATAAATAGCCATTAGAAATCATGATTTTTCTCAAATTTCTCATGCCATTGCTTTGGAGCTTGTTTTAATCCATAAAGAGATTTAAGAAGCTTACAAACTTTATGTTCCTGACCAGGAATGACAAATCCTTCTGGTTGTTTCATGTAAAGTTCTTCATCTAAATCTCCATTCAGAAATGCAGTCTTCACATCCATTTGATGAATTATCAATCCATGAATTATTGCTAAAGCAACTAAAAGCCGAATGGATGTGATCCGAGCTACTGGTGCAAAAGTATCAAAATAATCAATCTCTTTCATTTGAGTAAAACCTTTTGCCACCAAACACGCTTTGTACTTATCTAAAGTACCATCAGACTTCAATTTCTTCCTTAAAATCCATTTGCACCCAATAGGTTTACATCCAGGAGGATGATCTGATAAAATCCACGTATTATTTGACATGATAGAATGCATTTCATCTTCAATAGCTTCACGCCAAAAAGTGGCATTATGTGAAGACATTGCTTCAGCATAACTTTCAGGATCTTTTTCTATCAAAAAGTCTTGAAAATCAGGTCCAAAATCTCTTGGTTTAATTGATCTAGAACTACGTCTTGGTTGACTTTCTTCCAATGATTCAACTTCTTTCCTTTTAAGAGGAGGTGTAGAAGAACCTATATCTTGTTTTAGAGATCCTTCTTTCTTAGGAAAAATATGCTAAAAAATGTTAGCATGTACAGATTCAACAATTGTGTGTGGACTTGGAGTTTCAAGATTTAAGAATCTATAAGCCTTACTAGTTAGCGAATAACCAATAAACACACAATCAATTACTCTATAGCCAACCTTAGCCATATGTTGATCTGGTAATTTAACATGAGCCAAACAACCCCACACTTTAAAATAGTTGATATTTGGATTTCGATTCTTCCAATGTTCATAAGGTGTTGTATCAAATTTCTTGGAAGGAATTCGGTTTAAAATATGACAGGCTGAAAATAAAGCTTCAGTCCACAAATTTCCAAGCACACCAGATTCATAAAGCATAGAATTAACCATTTCTATGAAAGTTCTATTTTTTCTTTCAGCTATACCATTTTGCTGTGGTATGTAGGACGTAGTCAATTGTTTCTCAATACCTTCTCTTTCACAAAAATCAATAAAATCTGAACTCAAGTACTCTCCACCTCTATCAGATCTAATTGATTTAATTTTCAAACTCAATTTATTCTCAACTTCTGCTTTATATGTTTTGAAAGTCTCAAAGGCCTCATCTTTTGTTCTTAATGGAAAGACATATGTATATCTTGAATAGTCATCAATAAAAGTAATAAAGTATCTCTTTCCATTACGTGACAAACAATCCATCTCACAAATATCAGTGTGAATTAATTCCAAAAGTGTGGATTTTCTTTGAACTGACTTAAAAGGCTTTTTTGTTATCTTGCACTTACTACAAGTAAAACACTTAGCAATATGATCTTTTCCACAATTTTTAGTTAATCCATGATCTACCATAAGTTGAATGGATCTAAAATTTACGTGACCTAGACGTTCATGCCATAAATCCAGAGACTCCACAATATAAGCAGAAATATTTTTATTATCAATATTAAGTTTGAACATGCCATTTGTAGCATAGCCTTTTCCCACAAACATGCCATTCTTAGATAAAACTAATTTATCTGACTCAAAAATCATTTTAAAACCATGCTTCGAAAGTAGTGTACCTGACACCAAGTTCTTCTGAATGTCAGGAATATGCAATACGTCTTTCAACGTGACCATCTTTCCGGAAGTAAACTTCAACTCAACAGTTCCTTTTCCTACAACCTTAGCAGAGGACGAGTTTCCCATATGCATGACTTTATCGTCCCCCGCTAATTCATAGGTCTTAAAAATATTTCGATCACCTGATATGTTACGAGTTGCACCGGTGTCTATCCACCATTCGACTTGATTTTCTGCTACAAATGCTTCTGTGACCATCGCTACAAGTTCATCATTTCTATTATTGTTGACTTTTTCTTTCTTCTTTTCAGCTTTAAGAATTTTACAATCACGAGCATAGTGACCAATTTTATGACAGTTATAACACTCACTTGACTTAGAATTAGCACTAGTACGCTTAAAATTTTTACATTTCTTTATCTTTGTAAATTTCTTCTTATCTGGTTCCCTTTTGGTTGATTTCTCTTCAACCACATGAGCTTTCATGACAGGTTCCTTGAATATATTATTGTCACGATTTTCTAGTCTCTTGTTCAATTTGCAAATGTTGTAACAATTGTTCAAGAGTCAAATCTTCCTTCTTATGTAAAAGTTTGCTTTTGTACTCTTTCCATGACAGAGAAAATTTTGAAATAATAGCACCGACACGAAAGTTTTCATCAAGATTAACTCCAGAGATAGCAATTTTATTAGCTATAAACTGGAATTCTTGCACCCGATCAGTGATTGACTTGTCATCAATCATCTTGAATTCCATACAATTTGAAACAAGAAACTTCTTTGAGCTCGCCTCTTTTGCCAAATAAATAGCTTGAAGAGTATCCCAAAGTTCTTTGGCAGATTTGCACTTGGCAGAATATTAATCATAATATGTGTTGGTCATTGCTCCAAGAATATAATTCTTGCATAAATAATCATCATCTTGCCACTTAAGAATTTGTTCTCTAATCGAAGTAGCCTCATTAGTTGCTACCTCAGAATTAGGAGCATTGGGACAAGGTTGTTCAAGTACATATATTAACTTCAAACGCTGTAGAAAGAATTCCATCTTTCCACGCCATCTAGGAAAGTTTTTGCCATCAAATATTTTAAAATTTGGATTTGGCAAAGATGGAACACCACTCGAAATTGCTGTAGTAGCCATAGAAACAACTATCTTCAAATTGTTAGAACAAGAATTACAACAATATTAGAAAATAAACTTGCTTGGCTTAGAGGCACGTAGAGAAAACGTTTCTTCAAGATAGTTGGAGTCTCTTCCACGAGCAAACAGAAGAATAAATGACAACTCTATCTCCGGGATTCAACGAAGCCACACAACAAGTAGCATTCAAGAATGTTGCTCTCTATTCTTGAATCCATGATTTCACCATTTGATCAATGTCTCTTATAATATTTTAAGGGAAAAGTAGTTTGTGAATTGCTTGTATTTTTCAAAGAAAATGAGTCCTATTTATAGGCTAAAGACTCTTGAAAGATAAGTTTATCATTTAATAAGTTCATTAATATATTCATGAATTTGGAAGATCAAATGTTTTTGCTAAAACCAAAACGTATGTAGCAAATCAAGAATGAATTCGCATTCATTCACTTTGAATGGTATAAATGTAGCTTGTCCATTTGTTGCCTTTGACAATCCTTCACTGAACCTTTCTGGTTTGAATTCCTTTGCGTCTTCACCCCATATTTCCTTATCATAATGTACTAAGATTGCTGGTATAACGAGTAGCACTCCAGCAGGTAGATTTAACTCCCCCAATTGGACTGCTTCTTTGTTCCTTCTTCCGAGTGATGGTAAAGGGGGAAATAGCCTTAACGTCTCGTACAAGATCATTGTCACCTATGGAAAAACTTAAGTGCATAAATTGGCAGTAGAATTAGTCCATTTCTGAATGATCTTGTGAAAATTACTTACAATTTTGAGACGACTTAGTCCTTCAAAATCTGGTTTATTATCTCCAAAGACCTGCAAAACCTCCCCTCGGGCACGTACTTGCCACTCTGGATGTAGGCACAACAAAATCATAGTCCAAACAAGCAACACTGAAGTGGTCTCTTGGCCAGCAAAATAGAATAACTTGCATTCTTCAATCACTTCTGATGTTGTTGTTCCGAAATCTTTGCTACCAAATTGTTCAATTTCTTTCATATTGGATTCAAGTAATAAGCCTAATAAGTCTTCATTACTAGTTTCCCCTGCTTTCATTGCCCTCAATCTTTTGTCAACGATACACCTAATTGTCGTTTGAAATTCCTTTTCGATTTCTAGCATTCTTCTGTTCCTTTTAGTAGGCAAGAACCTAATAACAAAATTTAAGTAAACAGAGGAAAGTCTTTAAATCTGCGATACTATGTAGTAGAAATTTGTTGAATAGATTAATGTACCTTGACCCTGGTATATAAATTGAAAAAGCTGCTTCCATTACATGCTCAGCTTGTTCTTTCTAAAGTTCAAATACTATTCTTCCTTCTTCATAACTACTCCCAAATGCAGTGCGAGAAATGACTTCACCGGTCATTAATTGAAAATGTGGCCATACATCGAGCTCGGATGATGTTTCCTTCGGAACAATCTCCTCCCATTTGCTTAACATTTCGTTACAACTCTGATAAAAAGATGGCAACATATGCTGTACAAAGCAAATGGATATATATACCACAAGTTGTAAGGTGAATTATTTCTAATGTTTGCTAACTTTAGTGAAAAAATAAAACTAGTAAGTATAACCTTTAGCTTCTCAAAATGGAAGGCAGGATTGATGATTTTTCTGTGTTTGGCCCATTTGTCTTCCTCAAGGCTAACAAGACCTTGAACCAATAACTTAGTGAAGGGATTGGTTTGTTTATACTTGTGATACATATAATTTTTTGTCAAAAGCTCCTTTATAAGTGCAGGTTCTGTGATGAACACTATTGGATTGGGGCCTAGCCACGCAAAAGAATTTTTACCTGCAGTAATTATCAGTTTTGGATTAGAAAAAAAGAAGAAATTTTTACACAAATAGCCGACTGTATTCACTATTTATTTTTCCGAGATTATACACTGTTTATATACAATTATACACATATTATACATGAATTATACCTACATTGTACCTCTGTCGGCTATTTTTAGTTTAAACGGTTGCGTGAATGGCTATTTAGGTTAATTCTTCAAAAAAGACTCGGAGCTTTTACTATGCATGATTTTAAGTAAAAGTAGATCATACGGAGTAAAATATACATGAAAATATCCACAGTAAAAAAGGATACATACCATTTTTGTTGATGGAGTCAAAGAAAAAAGGGATAAGCCAATATCATGAGAGAAATTGATGGGCTTAGACTTGGCTTCTTTAAGTTTATTTGTCAACTCTTTCAAATCTCCATAGAGTAGCTTGTAAGGGTTTCCCTTAAGACCACTTAGTCTTAAGTATTTCTCCAATTTCTTTGGCCTAAACCATGCCCAATTCAACGCTCTCCATATATATACATACTACCACCAAAATTGTAACACAGACTGCTGCTTTCATCTTTAATCCCAGAAGTGACAAGTAGTCCATGAAATTAAAGGCTTCTCTCAAGTATACTCTTTTCTCTTGTAAATAGTAGTATAAAAAGTTAAGAGTACCTGCTTTTCTGTAACATCGACGAGAAAATGAGGAAACTGAAATTGTACACAACTAATAAAAATGTTTCTCCCAATTTTGTCAAATGTGTGGAGTTTTATAAGAGGGTGGAAACACAAAATATATACTATTGCATGAATGAGGGGCAAGGCTTTTTCATGAATTTCCATCGGCATAGTTGGTAGTGACAATCAATGACTAATAATTAAGATAAATCTAGTGTTGAATTGGGTGTATTAGTAATGCTAAGATTAGTTATGTCGGAATTGGTTATGATGAGATTATTTCTTATCCAGTGTTTGGTTTAGTGTATAAAAACCAGTTCTGTCTTTATATATGCTTATCCATGTATTAAAATCATGGTATTGCTAATACCATTTTCTATGAATAAGAATACTAATGAATAGATAGAGTGTATAACTAACACTAGATTAGTGATACATAGGTTAAAAAATATTACCAAACAAGGGATTAATAATACCATAGCTAATCCATGTATTATTTTTCCTAATACATCCTACCAAACGATCCCCAAGAGAGCTTTCGTCCCATACATGCAAACGTTATGCCTTAGGTTTTTTTTTGTAGATATTTCCATGTATTTAATCCAAAATGGTTAACTATTTTCTTTTGAATTCTATACAAAATTATTAATATTGATCTGTATGTTGCAGTTTTTAATCTATTTTCAAACTGTTATTAAAAATTTGCAAAACTTATACTAATTGTGACTTGGATCCTTACACAATGTATTGTACTTAATTGCCGTTTCGGACATACTCGTAACATTAATTTCCAAATCCTTACACAATCAGTATAAAATTGTTATTGTTTTATTACTAGATTCAAGAAAGATTACTAGATTCGACGTTTCTAAAAAAAAAACTGAGATGGAAAACATATTCTTATTTGAACTTAATGCCTCCGTTATGTTCTTAGCTTTATTCTCGTTGAAGTGGAATTGATATTCTTGTACTTGTTCGTAGCTCTTGTCCAATCGCAAGTGCCATGCAATAAATCACAAATGCTCACCACTGTTTAGTGAGAGCAGACATATCCATCACATTCATTCGATCATTACCGTGGGATAATCTTGTCCCATATATTAATTTAGCTC
Organism: Nicotiana attenuata; assembly: GCF_001879085.1. NCBI lineage: Eukaryota > Viridiplantae > Streptophyta > Magnoliopsida > Solanales > Solanaceae > Nicotiana > Nicotiana attenuata. The sequence goes on from NW_017670746.1 coordinate 340,043, forward strand.
TTTATAATTGTATTTACCATATGGAGTAAGTGTCTTGTTTCTTCTTTCTTGTGCAAACTATTGTCCTTCACCAAAATGTTAAACAGACGAGGAGAAATAGAAATTGTTGGGATTTACGTTGAATATTTATTCAATTGTGTTTGACATTTGCATCTACTTCTAGTACAACCATATACGCATGTTTTATGAAAATGGCTTCTTACTTTACCTTCGTGAGCCAGGATACGTATATTATTTTCATAAAACATACATACGTATATGATTGTACAATAGAACACCCAAAATCCTTGATCATCTACATCTGGTTTCCCTAATAGATTATTTGGAATTTTTCCTTTTGATAAGACAATGGATTTGGAATTTAATGTATACTAGTAGTGGGGATAAAAACATATTGCTCATCTGAAGGGTGTTTGTAACAGAAATTAAAGAGTTCCACTATATATATCAGGAAACGAGATATCAAGCCTTTTGCACATCGAATCCTAATTGTTCGTAATGTGTTTCTTTAGACTACTTACGATTTAACACTTTGAGATTGCGATGACCCGATAAGTCATCTAGAGTTTTAGACCTTAATTCTGTATTTCGAAGCCTCCGCTAGCTTCTTTAAGCCTTCATCGATTTGCTTGCGCAATCCGGATGTTTTTCCGGAAAGCTTTCAATTTAAAAAAGTGATAAAATACAAAACGGAAAAGGACCAAAATACCCTCCAACTATTGGAAATGGAGCAAATATATCCTCCGTTTGAGTTTGGGTGCAAAATTACCCTCATCGTTACACCATAGGATCAATATTAATACCCCTTTTTAACGGAAAAGTAAAAGAAAATTTAAAGGTTGACTTTTCTTTCTTCTTTCCCTCCCAGTTCTCTCTCCATGCCTTTCATTCTGCTCGCTTCCCCTTTTTCTTTTCTATCTTTCTTTCTCTTTTTTGCCCCTTAATTCAAATTAATACAAGAAAAAACCTCCATAATTTCATTTTTCTTCACACAAAAATCTAACCCATTTTTCTAAATATATGCACACAAGTTCCATCCACCAGCACCACCTGTTGTATAAAAAAAGTTATTTTTTTTCTCAAAGCAAATATATCAAGAACTTGCAGAATTTTGACATGGACAGGCTAAAATGCTAAACTCAAATTAAGCCATCTCATTGATAAGAGCAAATATGTATCGAATCAACGGATATGTACAAATCTTGAGTACTCTTGTCAAAAAGTCTAAATCAATTAATCATTAATTCGACCACTACTGCACAAAGTCGAGGTGCAAACTCAGTTTGACATATACATTGCACTAATTGTTCTAGCTGGAAAATTTTTGCTCTTGATATCACTCATACACGCTAGTTTTCTCCGCTCAATATCCTACATGTAAGTTCATGTTGAATTTGAAGCAACTTGTATGCAGTACAATAAATTTTTTGAAAGGTTGCAATTTATCTTGATGGCTATGTTGCCACTTGCTGAAGAATAATACTTGAAGGACATTAAAATTGGACAGCCAAAACCAAAATTCGTTCAGACTAGCTAGTTCGTTTTGTAATAAGAAATGACTTGTATACAAATTTATTTACTTGACAACCTAATATGTCATCAGCGCACTCCGCAATAGTATACACATTAGTTAATGGCTGGATTTTTTTATTTGGATACAACCGCTGGACGGTGGTCGTAGGTGAAACTGAGTGTAGATAAAGCAAAATGGGTTCAATTTTGTGTGAAGAAAGATGGATTTCTAATAGAATTTTTTCTGCATTTGACTTGATTTAAATTAAGACGTAAGGAAGAAACAAAGAAGAAGAAGAGATAGAGAATCTGGATAGGCAGCAGACATAATAACAGAGGAGGCATGGAGAGAGAACGGGGAGGAAAAGAATAAAAGAAAAAGTCAACCTTTTCTTATTCTAAAAGTTTTCTAATCATGTTTTTTTACTTTTCTGTTTGTGAGGGGTATTATTGATCCTATTGTGTGACGGTAAGGATATTTTTGCTCCCAAACTCAAACGGAGAGTATATCTGCTCCATTTCCAATAGTAGAATATTTTTGGCCCTTCTTTGCCTTAAAAGTCCAATTGGGTTGACTTCGGTCAACATTTTGGGTAAACATACCCGAATTCGTACATTGACAGTCCCGTAGGTTCCGTATCACGATTTAGGACTTGGACGTATGCCCGAAATCGAATTCGCAGGTCCCTAACTCGAGTTATCGTTTTTTGCCGAAATTTGATAGTCAAAAGGTTTAATGACTTTGAAGGTTTGACCAATGTTTGACTTTGTTAACACCGGGTCTGTATTTTGGTTCCGAAACCCAGTATAGGTCCATTACTATATTTATGACTTGTCTGTCAAATTTGGTAAAAAACGGAGTTGGTTTGACGTGATTTGGACGTCCGGTTATTAAAATAGAAGTTCATAAGCTTTCTTGAAAATTTTATTTGATTTGGTGTCTGATTCGTAGTTCTAGGTGTTATTTTGACGATTTGATCGCGTAAGAAAGTTCTTATAATCACTACAACAAAAGAGGATTTTTTATGGTAATTATTTAGTGGCAATAAGCTAACAGTAACTAATTTATACGCTAAGCTGAAATATTATCGGCAAATATATTTTGATCAGGAAAGGTTCGATTTTGTCGGCAGTCAATGAAAAAGGCCAATGAAAGTGAAAGAGCCAATTTTCATTTTTACCTTCCCTCCAAAAGTTTACCCGATACTTTTTCATTTCCCTCTCTCGTCTTTAGCTAATCCTACCCTATAGCTTTTCTTCTGATTTGATATTCATCTCTCTTTTGTTCCCTGATTATCCTTTCAAACTTTCATGTTTCTAAAGATCGAGGTATCTGCAGATATTGAGTGTGAAGGTTATTGCTGACTGGCCATCAATTTAGGGTAAGTTTTGTGTGCAAAGATCTATTTTGTCTCTTATTTACATATTTTAAAATTTTCTTATGGGTGAATAGGTATCTGATTTTCTCATGCTTTTTGTTGTCGACCCTTGCTTCGACTGGAATCCATATCTCTGTCAATCTTCGCATTAGAGTAAGTAAGCTCTCTATTTTTTTTCCATTTCAATTTTACAATGATATATGTTAGTTTAATTTGTTTAGTCTCATTTTGTATTCATTAGAGACTGGGTTTGATTTTGATTCATTTATTATCCCTATATCGCTTATCATTGATCTAGTTCTAATTCATCTGTTAATATTATATTAATACTTGAGGCATTTTTTTCTAGAGAACAAAGCCTATTTGATGTTTGATAAAATGCCACAATAAAGATAATGTCATTTGAACAAATTATTACATAATGGCTATATTGTTAACAAGTAGTCTTTAAATCTTTGAAAGATGAGCTATCAATTTCGTACATTCGTATTAGTTTTAGTTCCTTTGTTTATGAGTCAGGTTAGATTCGCTTTACATGCTAAATTTTAAAGAATAATAGAATTACCTCTGAGTTAAATTAGGCTATTAAGTTTTATTGTTATTCTTCATCGATGTTTTAATTTGAACATGAAGGTATTATCCCAAACATAGAAATAAAAGTTGAATTAATTCTTTAATGAGAAATTATATTAGCAAATCATGTGGTTTCTAAGAATTTATGTATAATGTGAACTAACTAAGGAGATGTAACGTCTAAAGCATAAGCGGAGATAGAGTGCACTTCTTTGGTTTAGAGGTGAAAATTGTAGAAAAGAAGACGGAGATAAGAAACCGATTGGTACAATAAAGGTACAGTCAGTTTTTTAATATTTTAGCTTACTATTTCTGTTTATATTTTATTACCTAAGGTTATAACTTCTATGTGGTTGTGATGTTTTCTTATTGTTTAGGTGTTTGACAAAGGTGGTAACTTAAGAGCTTTTAGAGTGAGGTGGATACAGTTTTGGAATCACTAGATTCATATTAGACCGACGTACAAGTGTTTGTTCTATTAAAGTTCGTACTACCTCGCAGTTCTGTATATATTTTTCATAATAAACAAGCTTTTATTTTTTATTTGCACCTCCATTATGCATGAAAATTTTATTTCCTAAATAAAGAACTCAATATCTGAGATGTATCGTGCTATTACTATGTGGCTGTGATGACTTAAGATAATTCAAATTATACTTTTATGTAGTTTTATATCTAATATCTATTATGCCTTGTATCCATGTAACACTAAGAATGCCTATACTCTGTAATGGTTACATTCACATGGTAAATGATTGTTTGTGTTTCTATAGCACCTATTATCTCTTTGTTCATTAGCCATGAATCTACGAGGTCAAGATCTTCTATGGAGTATTTGGGGTGGGTGTTTGAAGGAAGAAACTTGCCATATTAAAAATTTAGTTTCTGTCCCGATGCCTTCTCGTTCTTCTTTTATCGACCTGGTATTTCTGACCCGTATACTCTGATTTGATTTACTTGTTGGTGCGTCGATTAGTAGGATTAGCTACATACAAGTTCTATAAGCTATATGTTACTAATTCAATGGCTAGTAACATGCCATTCCAATGATATTTACATTTACACGTTTTATAATGCCTTTTTATTACACACATACATTCTACTTGTATTTTTATTTTAATATTGTACTTGAGTACTTTCATGTTATATTATTGAAAGTGATGATCCTGTTACTGCTTCATTTATTTTCTTAAGGTCAAGCTCCAAAATTTATTTACTAAACAAACCAGACAGTAAATAGCAACTATGACAAAATAGATATTTGGAGGAAGACAGCTAGCCTGATGTTATGATGCTAGAATATGGTTAGTATGAATTATCAAGTGCTCATTAATTTTTATTTCCGGAAATACTACTAATTGGTCAATGGATTGGAATCTTCACAAAGCTAGGATCATTTAAGCACTTTAGTCAAATTCTATTCGTAAGGAAAGCTAACAAAGCCTTGCTTTCTGTTGTTGCCTTCCAAATTCTATAGTAAGTTTCTTTCTCCGAGACTCATTTTTGAGAAGCACTGTTGACTTGACACTGAATCTGGTTTGTTGTTTTTAATTACTTGGTTATGTTATGTTACTGGTGATACAAAAGCTTCTTGTTGCTGCTCTGCAGCTTATAAGTTCTTATGTGGTTAATGGGGCTTTTGGATAAAGAATTAAATTGGATTTAAAACGTGTAGATGCTGAATAGAGTCAAGTAATTCTCATATTCTACTGCAATATCTATTATCCACATCCTTCAAATTAATCTTTTAAGTGCAAATCGTAATGTATCATACATAATTCTATGGCAATGTTATAGCACTAAATGCCAGCTTGATCATCATAGGCTCAACATGCTACATCAACTAAATGACTTGATCTGATAGTTTATTTTCATTTCTCTAAGTTTGGTTACTATTTCTTCCTCAATGTGCTAGTTTTTAAGTATTACGACACAAAAATACTAAGACTATCTTTTGGCTTCTAGTCATTACAGAAAACTTCTTCAAATGTTTTTTATATACGCATATCAGTCAGTCATTGTCTTGTTCTATAACTCTGCTCGCTTAGTGTTGTTTGAGTTACTTATAAAAGTTTATTTTTCATTATGGGAATGAAATCCTTGTAATCCGCAAAATGCATATATGCCTATCTTTGTTTTCATAGAAGAATTCAATGCATCTATTCCTTTAATAAGAATTGGGGACATTGTTTTCTCTTGGGCTATGGCTGCTTCTGGAATATTTTAGCATCAAACATGGCTGGTGCGATGCTAACAACTGTTAATTCTCCGTTGAGAGTGGTTGTGTACATTATCTGAAGCTCTTTTTGACAGCTTCTGAAGTATAAGTTTAGTTTGGGAGACTCTTCAAAGGTTGGTAGAAAGCTACACATCAATGAAGATTTGAGCTGTAAGTTGGATGAGTTCCTGGATGCAACTTGATCTGGTGCAATATAGCCTATCTTTTGGGCACGCAATTGAATCTTCAAACTAGAATTTCATATGGAAGAATTCAATAGATCAAGAGTTTGAAGAGAGATTTTTGTTAGATTTGAAACTTTTGATTCAAATGGTTATTTTTTTAGGTTGTTGGCACTTTGTAATGATGGATTAGAAGTTATATTATTTTTTTATCAAGGATTTCAGAAGTACATTATGATTTTAAAAATGGATACTAGTATGTTCTATTACAAACTTTTGTATATTTACATTTAAATATTTTATGCTATAACAACAGCCAGAGAAGACATAAATAAAGGCTAATACAAGAGTAATTTTAGTATCCATTACATTTGCCGCTAAAAAGAAGTTCCCATTACCAACAAATTAATTGGTCTTTACGGACAATAACAAAGGCTGTTGAATATATAAGCCAACACATTTTCTAAGGAGTTTTAGTGGCCATTTTAATTGCCCGCAAAAGAAATGCCGCTAAAGGTTAAGGACTTTTAGCGGCAACAATTGGTGTCTTTACCGGCACTCTGTAGAATTACCGCTATACCTTTTAACGACGCTGCATACAACGTCAAATTAACAATTGCTGGTAAAGGTTTTAGAGGCAATTGTTATTGCCGCTAAAGGGAAATGTATTGCCGCTAAAGACCTTTTTTGTTGTAGTGAATATTTTTGGACTTGTGTGCATGTTTGGTTTAGAGCCCCGAGGGCTCGGGTGAGTTTCGGATAGGCTACAGAGTGAATTTGGAATTAGAAACAATGTTGGCGTGCTTCAGTTATGGTGCAGGTCTCTGACCTCACAATTGCAAAGTCAGTGTTCGCAAAAGCGATGCCTGTCATGATCGCAATTGCGGAGAAAATTTTCGCATTTGCGAAATGGGGATGGGTCAACAGAGTTCACAATTGCGAGGAGTCCAAGTTCACATTTGCAAACAAACCATCGCAATAGAAGTGTGAAGACTTCGCATTTGCGAAGGATTTTTTCGCATTTGCGGTGTTCGCAACAGGTCGCAATTGCAACATCTGCGCCTGGACTTAAGAAGGGAAAAATGTGATTTTCTCTCATTTTTCAAATTTCAAACTTAGAGAACCCTAGATGCGATTTTCCCAAGAGCCTTTCTTCCCCAATTCATTGGTAAGTGATTCTAACCTATTTTCTTTCAATCTTCCATTACATTTCATAAGATTTCAACCTAAAATCTAGAATTTTCATGGTAGAAATTGGGGGTTTGGGTAGAATCAGGAATTTTTGAAAAACTGAAATTTAGACCTCAAATTGAGATCGAATTTTGAAACAAATTAAATAACCGGGCTCGGGGCTGAATGGCTAATCGGGTTTTGGTCCGAATTTTAGGTTGGACCAAGAGGGCCCAATATTTGATATTATTGAGTCAATTGTGGTTAGATACGAGTGGTTTGGAGTCGGATTCTAGGGAAAAGGCCTCGGTAGAGCTCTAAGTTGACTAGTGTTGAGTTTAACCTTGACTTGAGGGAATTAGGAACCCTTGAACTATGTTCTATGTGAATTTCATGTGTTGCGGCATATATGCGAGTGACGAGTGCTTGTACGCTGCCGAATTACTTATTTTCCCTGATTTTCCGTTTTCCTTAATTATCTCCTTCCCTGCCTTAACTATTATGTGCTCTAAATGCCTTCCATACTTTAATTTCTACTTGTTAATCATTGTTTCTCTTATTAAAAATGTTAGGCCTCTTCATGCTTTCATGCCTTGCTGCTATTTGCCTTAATTGACGTACTTGCACCTTCTAATTGTTATTTACTGGACTGGTCTTGCTGTGTAGTATTTCATACTTGAATTTCCAAGTTGGTATAAGGTTTTCTTACTGTTTCAGCTTTATATTCATCAGTTATGGTGGTTCTTGTGATTTGAAATATGAAATTAATTGTACTTAGTGATTAATTGTACTGATATGATGGGATCAGGTTGAACGCCGCAATATGTGAAATAAGGGTAGATTGATGCGGAGGAATAATGGTGAATTTGTGCTGATACGGTGCAATCGGGTTGTCCACCGCAACAGGTTAAATAAGGGTGGATTGATATGGTGTAATATGGGTAAATTGTGATATTGATATTTTTATATTGTGGGATCGGGTTGCGCGCCGCAACATATATTGATTATGATTATTGATATTGTTACGGCGAAATAAGGGAGGATCGTGTTATATGGTGGGATCGGGTTGCGCGCCGCAACAACTTATGTGTTTCTATTTCCTTGAGCTGTGTTGGTTTTCAGTATTTTCACTTGAAACTCTAAGGATTGGTAATTCTGATCGTCAATGGCTTATTTTTTGAGGCTGTAGATATTACTTCAGTTGACTGTCTTATTTTGTTCTGTATTTCGTTTTTCTCTCTTTCGTATATACTGCATACAGGTTGTAGTGTGAGTGGCCTGCCTTAGCCTCGTCACTACTTCATTAAGGTTAGGCTCGGCACTTACAGAGTACATGGGGTCGGTTGTACTCATACTACACTCTACACTTCTTGTGCATATTTTAGAGTCGGTCCTAGCGACGGTTATTAGCGTGTTCGGATTGGATAGCTTTGTGGATACTTGAGGTACAACGTCTCGGCGTCTGCAGCTCCTAGAGTCCCCTATTTTCCTTTTATTTTAGTTGTGTATTTTCCTTCAGTTAGATTTATATTTTATTCAGATTATTATTTGTACTATTCCAGTAGCTCATGTACTTGTTACACCAAATCCCGGGTTGTATCACATATTTTAGTTGTTATAATTTCCACACTTTACTTTGGATTATTATAGTTATTTAAGTTCTTTCTCATTATTTAATTTAAACTATTTAAAAATGGATAAATTATTCTAACGTTGGCTTGCTTAGCAAGTAAAATGTTAGGCGCCATCACGGTCTCGAAGGTGGGAATTCCGGGTCATGACAAGTTGGTATTAGAGCACTAGGTTACATAGGCCTCACTTGTCACGAGCAAGCTTAGTAGAGTCTGGAGGATCGGTACGGAGACATCTATACTTATCTTTAAGAGGCTATGGAGTTAGCAACAATTTTGCTTCTATTGTTCTCTGTCATGCAATTTTATTCTATCATTAATGATTGAACCCTTCTATTCTTGATCTCTCGCAGATGGTGAGAACATGCACCGCATCATCAACTGGACAGCAGCCGGAGCCCCCAGCAGCAGCTCCAACAAGGGGCAGAGGTCGAGGCCGAGGTCGCGCCAGAGGCGGAGGCAGGGACAGAGCTCAGCCTAGAGCTCGAGCAGCGACACCAACAGTGGAGCCTCAGGTAGATTTTGATGAGGAGGTTCCTGCTCAGACTATACCTGTTGGACTAACTCAGGTCCCGGAGGGGTTCATCGCCACCCCAGTGCTTCAGGACGCTCTAGTCCGTTTTGTGGGCCTTATGGAGAGTGTTGCTCAGGCCGGCAAATTTCCTATGGCACTAGCCATCTCTCAGGCTGGGGGAGGAACACAGACTCTTACTACCCACACTCCGGAGCAGATGGCTCCCCAGTATCAGACTCCAGTAGCCCACCAGTTAGGGTAGTTCAGCCGGTTGTTGCAGCACAGGCCGGTGATGGATCCGCCATGTCTTCTAAAGGTTTATTGAGATTGGACAAGTTTACTAAGATCTTTCCAGTTCACTTCAGTGGTGTAACTTCGGAGGACCCACATGATCATCTTGACCGCTGCCATGAGGTGCTGCGGAACATGGGTATAGTTGAGACCAATAGGGTCGATTTTGCTGTATTTTAGATGACGGGTTCCGCCAAGAGATGGTGGAGGGACTATATGTTGACAAGACCATCTGGGTCGCCTGCTTTTACTTGGTTTCTCTCAGCTATTTCTAGGGAAGTTCCTTCCTATCATATTAAGAGAGGATTATTGGCGGCAATTCGAGTGTCTCCAGCGTGGCAGTATGACTGTTACTCAGTACGAGACTCGTTTTGTGGATCTAGCCCGTCATGCTCTTCTGCTGCTTCCTAGTGAGAGGGAGCGATTGAGGAGGTTTATTGATGGACTCGCTTACCCTATCAGGCTTCAGATGGCCAAGGAGACCGGGGGAGGGGGGGGTGAGATTTCTTTTCAGACGGCTGCTAATGTCGCTAGGCGGATCGAGGTGGTTCTTACACAGGAGAGAGAGCAGGGGTCTGATAAGAGGCCTCACGATTCTGGTGGTTTCAGTGGTGCCTCATGTAGAGGCAGGGGTACTTTTGGTAGGGGCCATCCTCCCAGGCCATTCCAGTCGGCGCTTCAGGCATCCCACAGTGCTTCAGGGAGTCGTGGTCCTTATGTGCCTTATCCTGGGCAGCCAACCTACAGTGCACCATTAGCTCCTATCAGTGCGCCTCCGATTTAAAGTTATCATCATGGTTATCCGGCCCGTTTGGTCAGTCTTAGTCTCAGCAGCCACAACACCAGGATGGATGTTTTGAGTGTGGTAGTTTTGGGCATATCATGTCCGAGATTATTGGGCAGCATGCCATAGTAGAGTTCTCGTGCCATGGTTCCGGCACCGGTTGCACCACCGCCTGTTCAGCCAGCTAGAGGCAGGGGTCAGGCAACCAAAGGTAGAGGCCAGGCCACTAGAGGTGGAGGTCAGGCTGCTAGAGGTGGTGGTCAGGCCGCTAGAGGTGGAGGCCAGCCAGCTAGAGGTCGTCTTAGAGATGTAGTTCAGAGTGGTGGGGCCCAAACCCGATGTTATGTTTTCCAAACCAGGCCTGAGGCTGAGTCATCTAATGCTGTTATGACAGGTATTGTTTCAGTTTGCCATAGAGATGCTTCAGTATCCGGGCTCTACTTATTCCTATGTGTCATCTTACTTTGCTTCATATCTGGTTGTGCCTCGTGATTCTTTGAGTGCTCCTGTGTATGTGTCCACACCTGTGGGAGATTCTATTGTTGTAGATCGTGTCTATCATTCGTGTGTGGTTACTATTAGGAGTCTCGAGACTAGCGTAGATCTCCTACTCCTCGATATGGTAGATTTTGATGTCATCTTGGGTATGGATTGGCTATCACCTTATCATACTTTATTGGATTGTCATGCCAAAACGGTGACCTTAGCCTTGCCGGGGTTGCCTCGATTAGAGTGGAGGGGGACTCCTGGCCATTCTACCAGCAGGGTTATCTCTTATGTGAAGGCTCGGCATATGGTCGGGGTGTCTAGCTTATTTGGCTTGTGTCCCCGATTCTAGTGCAGAGGTTCCTTCCATGGATTCAGTACCAATTGTTCGTGAGTTTCCAGAGGTGTTTCCTGCAGATCTGCCGGGGATGCCACCCGACAAAGATATTGACTTCTATATTAATTTGGCTTCGGGTACTCAGCCCATTTCCATTCTGCCATACCGTATGGCCCCGCCAAAGTTGAAAGAATTGAAGGAGCAGCTGCAAGATTTTCTTGATAAGGGCTTCATTAGACCTAGTGTCTCGCCCTAGGTTGCGCCTGTGTTGTTCGTGAAGAAGAAGGATGGGTCGATGAGAATGTGCATAGATTACCGGCAGTGGAACAAGTCACAATCAAGAACAAGTATCCATTGCCAAGGATTGATGACTTATTTGATTAGCTTCAGGGTACCAAGTTGTTTTCGAAGATTGATTTGAGGTCTGGCTACCATCATTTGAAGATTAGGGCATCCGACGTCCCTAAGACAACTTTTCGGACTCGGTACGGGCATTATGATTTCCTAGTGATGTCATTTGGGTTGACTAATACCCCAGCAACATTTATGGATTTGATAAACCGGTGTTCAAGCTCTATCTGGATTCTTTCATGATTGTGTTCATTGACGATATCTTGATCTACTCCGTAGTCGAGAGGAGCACGAGCAACATCTTCGGATTGTACTTCAGACTCTGAGAGATAGCCAATTATTTGCCAAATTTTCAAAGTGCGAGTTTTGGTTGGACTCAGTCGCTTTTTTGGGGCACATCGTATCAGCAAAGGGCATTCAGGTGGATCCTAAGAAGATAGAGGCAGTTCAGAACTAGCCTAGACCCACTTCAGCCACGGAGATCTGGAGTTTCTTGGGTTTGGCAGGTTATTACCGTCGGTTTGTGGAGGGGTTCTCATCTATAGCAGCCCCATTGACCAGGTTGGCCCAGAAGGGTGCCCCATTAAGATGGTCAGACGAGTGCGAGGTGAGCTTTCAGAAGCTCAAGACTGCTTTGACTACAACACCAGTGTTGGTGTTGCCCACAGGTCCAGGATCTTATACGATTTATTATGATGCATCTCGTGTTTGGCTCAGAGCAGTACTGATGCAGGATGGCAGGGTGATTGCATATGCATCGCGGAAATTGAAGGTTCATGAAAAGAATTACCCTGTTCACGACCTAGAGTTGGCAGCCATTGTTCATGCGCTGAAGATTTGGAGGCACTATCTTTACGGCGTGTCGTGCGAGGTGTTCACGGATCATCGGATCTTGCAGTATTTGTTCAAACAAAAGGATCTCAATTTAAGGCAGAGGAGGTGGTTGGAGCTATTGAAAGACTATGATATTACTATCTTGTATCATCCCGGAAGGCTAATGTGGTGGCCGATGCCTTGAGTAGAAAGGCAGTGAGTATGGGCAGCCTTGCATACTTTCTAGTCGGTGAGAGACCGCTTGCATCATATGTTCAGGATTTGGCCAATTAGTTCATGAGGTTGGATGTTTCAAAGCGTAGTTGTGTTCTAGCTTGTATGGTCGCTCGGTCTTCCTTGTTTGAGTGCATCAGGGAGCAACAATATGATGACCCTCATTTGCTTTCCTTAGTGACACAGTGCAGCACGGTGGTGCCATGCAGGTTACTATTGGAGATGATGGAGTTTTGAGGATGCAAGGTCGTATTTGTGTGCCCAATGTAGATGGACTTCGTGAGTTGATTCTTGAGGAGGCCCACAATTTCCGGTATTCTATTCATCCGGGTGTGATCGCTCTAACCTTATACCACTATAAAATGGAAAAGAGTGGTCGATGCAGCTTTTACCCGAAAGGTCGGGTTCAATATCCACAAGGAGCTAATATTGGTTGGGAATTGAGTTTCTATACAATCTAGCTATGTGTGTTGTTCTTAATTGCACTTCTAACCATGCTTTGTTTTGTTTCTATACTACTTGTAATACTACTGAATGTTGTAAATAATCTAAATGCAATGTTTTTGTAAGGGTTTTCTCAATTAATAAAAAGCACTAGGGAAGGGACTTACACCTAGGTGAGTATCAAACGGGGTCTAAAACTTAGGACAAATTGTTATAATTGGGATCATGATATAACCATTGCACATAATTACTTATTCTATACCTCTCGGTAGTTTGAGTGACTTTGCCCTAATTGGCTTTCTCAAGCCCAATTGGGTGTTTAGACAATGCAAGCAAAATTGGCTCAAGTCGGGTATTACTCTCTAGGTTTAACCCTTTAATTGGGGCTATCAATCTCTTGAATGCACCCCAATTCCTTGTTAGCCTGAATTTCCTAGACTTAGTCTCTCTTTCTTAAGAAGAGTCTAAGTCATATAGGCACGAATCAGTGTTTGCAACCACAAATTCAACAATTAAAGCATGATTCAAGCTAAATATCATTAACCCATAAATAATTAAGCCCTAAAATTTAAGACCCATTTAATACCCACACTAGGGTTGGGTCACAACCCTAGCTAATGGGTTTAGCTACTCATAATCAAGGTAGAAATCAAAGATGAAGATGAAATATAACCCATAAAAAGTAGTTACAAGAATAAAATCTAAGATTAATGGTTAAAGCTACTCTAAAATTACTCAAAATAGCTAAGTACGACGGTTCACGTGTTCCTCAAAACAAAAACTGGCATAAAAATGTGAAAAAGAACTATTTATACACAACTGAAATTCCTGGACAAAAATACCCCTACGGAGGTTTCGCTATCAGCAGAATACTGAGTGCCTCAGCGCTTGAACTTTCGCGGCCGCGCAAAAGCAAGCACGGACCGCATTTCTTTAACTTTGGACTAGGACTGGGCTAGGTTCCGCGGACAGCGCAAAAGAGGCTGCCTCAGTGATGTCTTCAACCGCGGCCGTGTAATATTTTTGCGGACCACGCTCTTCATTCGAGCTCAAAATTCCAGGCCTCTGAATCTCTTATTTCGCCCTCAGCGGAATTATCACCGCGGCCGCGCCAATTATTCCGCTGCTGCGCTATTTCATCGCGGTCAGCGGTATCTATTGTACCCCAAAATGCCTTTCTGAATCTCAATTTCGCTGTCAGCATAATTGTGGCCGCCCTAGCGATGGGCCTTCCGCGGCCGCCCTTTTCCTCCGCTGTCAGCATAATTATGGCCGCCCTAGCGATGGGCCTTCCGCGGCCGCCCTTTTCCTCCGCTGTCAGCGCTTTTATCTCAGCTTTGAACTTGTGCAGGTTTTACTCCTTTATGGGCTGGTTATGACCTTCTTGCTTCATTTTGACCAAAAACTGCAAACAAGCACAATAAGTTAGTTTCCGGGAATACTTTTACACATTTTTGATCCAAAACCTAAGCAAAAATGAGCATAAGATAGGCTAGAATCTCTAGTTATCAGGGTGCCGCCAAGATGTATCAGGACTTGAGGCAACATTATTGGTGGAGGAGGATGATGTGCCGGAGAATTTCGGCACATTTCAATGTTAATTGCTTAGATTTTAGCTTATCTTAGATGCAATTATCTCCTTTATTTAGGTAATTTTAGTGTTTTTGCAGTGCATGAGGTTTAAGGGCCCAAGAGCATGGAAATGAAAGCAAAAAGTTACAAAAAGACAAGAAAAGAGCAATAAGGCATCGCAAAGGAAGATATGCGGTCGCAAAATGACAATGCGGACCGCATAATTGACACTGAGATCGCAGATCACAACAGAATCCTGAGCAAAATTCAACGTCAAGAATGCGGTCCATTCTGCGACCGCATAACNCCGCATTTCACTTATGCGATCGCATTGTGCACCGCATTTCTGACTCTTCAGCATCTCACTTGAACCTACCGCATAATACATATGCGGTCACATAGTGTGTTATGCGGTGCCCTACAAATCGCAAAGTTGATAGGTATGTGGTCGCATTCTCTCTTCTCTAACTCATTCAAAACAAAACAAATAAAACGTAAAAAGAAGAAAAGAAACAAAAAAAAGGGGGGGGGAGAAATACGAAAAGAACAGGGAAGCAAACAATGGGGGCTAACACACACGGCTAGTAATCGAATCGTTCAAGCGACCAAATCCCATCTTTGTAGTGTGTACACTAAGCCTCACTGGTATGTACCCTTTCCCCAATATTCCTGTTCAAGATTCATGTTTGTATGCTCTTTGATTCTCATTCTTCCCGTTCTGCAAAAATGTGATTATGTGTTGCCTTGTGTAGTTATTTTTCCGTAGCATAGTCGTTTCTGGGTTGGAAACTATCTGGGGTAATGGGTAGAAGGAAATAGGACCACCATTGTTGAGATGATTGTTTGAATCTTGAAGACGAAGGCATTTGCGGTCCACAAAGTCAAAATGCTGTCCTCATTTTGTCCGCCAACTTAACCCTAGATCTTCTGATGAAGATGGTGAAATGCGGTGACTTTTCGATCGCATAATTGATATGCGGACCGCAAAGCTACCGCAAAATGACATAGACCACCCAGTTATGAGCCATGCATTTTGCGGTTGTTCTGCGATCGCATTCCCCACTTTGCGGTGGAGTTTGCGATCGCATTTTGTGATGTATGTTTTGGGCAAGTCAATTCTGCGATGGTTATGCGGTCCGCATAGTGGTTATGCGACCACATAACCCACCGCAGACTGAGACCCATTGAGACTAACAGATTTGCAACGATTCTGCGGTTCGCGTTGTGGTTTTGCAATCGCAAATCATGTCGCATTTCGAGTTTTTGCTTTAAATTCTTCTGTTTCTTCTCAGTATTGCTAATGTTGTCACTCATACTTCACCATTGTGCAGATATGGCTCCAAAGAAACACTCATCCTCTGCATCAAAAAGGGCTTCCTCCAGTCGCCAGGCATCACAAGTGAAACGTTCACGGACGGAAGCAAATGTGCCAAGCCCCTCCCAGTCTGATAAGGAGGAGGTCAGGCCCTCAATTAATCTAGAGGCTGAAGAAAGAAGGAAACGTGGAGAAGACTTCCACCTCCGATTTGGGTTTGAGGGGTCCAGGAAACTATACAG
Organism: Nicotiana attenuata; assembly: GCF_001879085.1. Classification (NCBI taxonomy): domain Eukaryota; kingdom Viridiplantae; phylum Streptophyta; class Magnoliopsida; order Solanales; family Solanaceae; genus Nicotiana; species Nicotiana attenuata. The sequence goes on from NW_017670746.1 coordinate 356,091, forward strand.
AGAAGGGCTCACCAAGCGCAAAATCCTGGCCGAAAAACAATTAAGCTTGAACGGACTGAAAGACCAGTACCCCCACATCTTGGAGAACATAAAAGCAAGGAGATGGGAGTGCTTCACTGAGCCACCCACTGAGTACAATGAAACCCTTGTGCGGGAATTTTATGCATCATATGGAGCTTCTAGGACAGCGCACCACAAACGCAATAGAATTTTTGTTGATACTGTCCTAGTTCGGGAGAAGAGTGTGTTTTGAGACAGTGAAGCCATAAATGAATTGTATTTCCCTGGTTGGAGCGCGGGCACTGCTGAGTACGATGCTAAATTTGCTAATAGGGAGAATGCTTGAGTGATAGCGAAGGGTCCCTCTGCTTGGATAAACCCTCGGCACAAGATATACAAGGAAGATCTCACGAGAGAGGGACGCTACTGGCTCAGTTTTGTTACTTCTCGATTGGTACCAACTCGGAATGAGACTGAAATAGCCATTGAGAAGGCTCTTCTCATTGCATGTATCATGACGGGTATCAAGATAGATGTTGGAGCTCTGATTTTCCAAGAAATAGGGATCCGGGCAAAGCAGCAGGACACTTCACTTCCTTTCCCTTGCCTGATCATAGCTCTCTGTAAAGCTGTGAAAGTTCCTCTCATGCCACACTATGACAAAACCGGGAAGGAGACGAGGGACATTGATATCACTCGTATTACTGATGCTTCTGTCCCACCACAGGTTCAGGTTCAGGATCCGCTTATGTAGAGCCTTTGACCCCCAGACTTCGTTGACTCCTCAGGTCACAGTGGCATCCATTTCTACTTCTGAGCCTGCCTCTCAGTCCACCACTGTTCAGCCTTCTGTTTCTATTCCAGCCATCTCGAAGCTTGGTCTCCTGGCTCAGCATGCCAATGCCAAGGTAGACCAGCTCTTGAAGACCTTGCCCAATCTCATCAAACAAGCCCTTACTCCTATGCAATCCTCAGTGCCAGCTCTCCAAAAACAACAATTAGTGTATGGGGATCATTTGCAACAACTTGAGTTGAGGGTGGAGAAGATAGAGCGGGGTGAAGTTAGTGGGTTGCCTGACCTCAAGGAGGAGGTTGCTTCTATGAAGACCGAGCTCCATAAGATGCAGAACTTGGAGTTCGATCTATCATCCCTCCTCCCCACAGATGGTGGTCAGGTTACAGGCACAGCAGCTCCGGACTTAGGCCTTGACTTCTCTGCACTTATGACTAATGGTGCCCCTCCTACAACCGGGACTTCCCAACCTCCAGCTCCTCCTGTACGCATTGACATTCCTGATGAGGAGGTTTCCGGATGATCTACTGAGGATGAGGAGGCAGATGAGGGTGAGGAGGAGGAAAGTTCATGGTCCTCGAAGGGCAAGCAGGTTGTGGTTCCTATAAGTGAGGAGGTGGAGCAAACAGAACTTCAGACAGCAATTGAACATTTGCTAGCAGATTTGTCCGCCCCTGCAGATTCATCAGCCACTCAGCCATCAGTGGGCGAGGCTAGCAACTCACAGGTCCTAGCTCCAGCTCCAGTTCTTAACCAGCCAGAGATCCCCACTGCAGTCGAGGTCCCTCCTCAGATCGAGCTCTCATCGGTCCCAGCTTCAGCATCAGAGAATGACCCCGCCATCACTGAGCAGGCCACTGACTCCCATAGCGCTTAGTGCCCCTCAGGGAGCCCCTTACACTCTCTGTTTTTGCTTTTTATGCATTGAGGACAATGCATGCTGTTCAGTTGGGGGTGGTGGTAGCTTTGTTAGTACTGTTGTGACATTAGTACTTTGGTGACATTAGCAACTGTTGGACATATGCGTATTTTGTGTTCTGTGTATGTTAGGATGATTTCTATACATAAGTTGTGTTGTGTAGTCCGTGATCATGTTTATATTAGTGTTTTTGTGATTTTAATGCATAAGTTATGGTACCCTTGTGAATATGATGCCCTTATGCATGTAAAAAAAAAAACAAAAAAAAAACAAGTAGATAGTCATCCATCTTTAGTAATTAGCAATGAATTCCCCTTGGTTTTTCTTCGCCGGGTTCTTTTACAAGGGTATAATAGTAGAACCAGGACAATAGAATGAAACATCTTGACGTGTTTGGTGTAATTGTCTAGTCTCAAGCATGTGTGTCTGTATATAGCATATACCCTTCTAGAGAAAGATATCAACTGTGTGAACTTGAGGCTCGCTCTGTGACTCTATGTCTACCTAGAGTTATACTTGTACATAGGATGAAATCTTTGAGTTGCCAAGTGTTGACTCGAGTGCTTCAAACTATGTGAGCCAAACAGTTCGTGTGCCATGTGTGTGAGTTCTATGTGTAAATATTTCTTGTGTTTGCTTCTGCCATCTAGAACTTTGCCCGATTGGTTTTTCGATGCTTATAAGAATTACACTTGGTTGGAGAGATGACCTTAGGCAGTCTTTGTGATCTTTCAAGCCAGTTAGCCTTTCAAGCCACCCATTGTGCAGTTAATATCCTCAGTCACCCCATTTGAGCCTTTAACCTTTTCTTTGGCTACCTCATTACAAACATGCCCTTTTCGTAAAAAAAAAAAAATTTCCTCTTTTGAACCTGACCCTCCTTGAACATTGAGAGTGAGGCTAAAAGCCTAAGTTGGGGGTGTGATGTCAAAATAGAAATTGGTAAGGTTGTACATTGAGTGTAGGATCTTATACCTCAAAGTGTTTGTGCTAAACTATTCAAGCTCCAAAAAGAAAAACGTGTATAAAAAAAAAGAGAGAAAAAGAGAAATATTTGTATGTATATAAATGATGGAGCCTTGAAGAAAATTAGAGAGGTATTTAAGGTGGTTCTACATTGGGAACTAGATGCCAACGAGGCATCGTGGTTTGAAAAGAAACATAGTGCAAAAGAATAAAAAATGTGAGTAGTGTTCAAGGAGGGTGAAGTCACTTGTATCCAAATGCTTATCCTACCCTTCCCTAAACCTACATTACAAGCTTAAAAAGTCCTTATGGGATCTCCAACCGAGCGTTCTTAGAATAAAGCGATGAATTAAAATAAGGGCAAGCCTATGGTATGGTATGTTGAAACACTTGAAACTCTTTTCTGAGAGTGAGTGTCTTTGTGAATTCGTCCCTTTTTGTTTTGTGGTCATTGTACATATTGTGATTTTGGGACTTTCTTTCTAGTGAGGGCGAACTGTAAGGCTAAATAAAAGTTGAGCTTTTGAGTCAAATGCAGTTGCACTCAGCTGAGGGTAGCACTTTGTGACATTGTCTGAGGCTCAAAGTTCACAGGTTGATTAGTTTTCCTTGTACATAGTGATGGTTCAGGAAGGGTAAAGCAATCGAAGATGCATGCTTGAACTACTAACAACTAACACCACCCATGGTCACTATTGTTTCATGTTTTGTAGATAGAGTCTCTAGAATAGGTTAGTGTTGTTTTAGTTGCTTGAGGACAAGCAATAGTTTAAGTTGGGGGTGTTGATGTGCCGGAGAATTTCGGAACATTTCAATACTAATTGCTTAGATTTTAGCTTATTCTAGATGCAATTATCTCCTTTATTTATGTAATTTTAGTGTTTTTGCAGTGCATGAGGTTTAAGGACCCAAGAGCCTGGAAATGAAAGCAAAAAGTTACAAAAAGACAAGAAAAGAGCAAAAAGGCATCGCAAAGGAAGATATGCGGTCGCAAAATGACAATGCGGACCGCATAATTAACATTGAGATCGCAGATCACAACAGAATCCTGAGCAAAATTCAACGTCAAGAATGCAGTCCATTCTGCGACCGCATAACCTGTTTGCGAGCCGCAAATTAGACCGCAAACCAACCATGAAGGCTGCTGAATGAAGAAAGTGCGATGAAAAATGCGATCGCATTTCTACAATGCGGATCGCATAACATGAATGCGGTGAAGGTCTGGAAATTAGGGTTTCAATCGGCGATGAGGATGTTCAAAATGCGGACCGCATGTGCTCTTTGCGACAGAAATGCGGTCGCATATCTGACCTGAAAGGGCATTTTTGTCCGTTTTCTGTCCCGATTTTCAGTGCACCATAAATAGATTTATTAGGTTTTTGTGGGCTCATCTTGTCTAGTTTTTGAGCTACATTCCAAGACTTAAATATTCTTCACTTTTGGAATCTTTTGGGGTCAAGAATCTTTACTTTGTAAGCTTTATGGCATTTAATATTCTCTTGTTTTTGTATTTTAGTATAAGTAGCTAACTTTAAATACTAAGGTTGTGCACCCTAAATGAGTGTTATGTTAATGGGTGTTTAACATTGAATATATATATATATAATGGTTGGTTAATATTTATTTACTTCTCATTCTTCATTTATTGTTGGTGGTTGCAAACATTAACAAGTGCCATTAAATTCATGCTTTGCTTGGGAAAGTGGGTTAGAATTTGGTAGAAGTAAATATCAAAGACTCAAGGCTTTAAACCTTGTTTAATAAAATCGCTTAGGAATAAGTGGGTTTTATTTGGTATAAATTGATTGTTCTTAATTGCAACTCTTTTACATTTGGAAAAATTATAAAGAGGAAACACTACCCAACTATTGGGAAATATTGGGTAGTCATTTAGACATCATTTGCATATCAAAAGGACCTTCCATTAGAAATATATCATATTAACACCGATAGCATTACACTTCATTAAAAGGGGACACAACCTTGATTTCTTTAATCCAATTATTTACACTCTTAATATTCCAACTAGTTGTTAACTCAAAACAAACTCAATCCATACTCTTGTTACTATTAATTCACACTCTTGTTACCGTTAACTGAATGGAATTACGACTTTAGTCGANCCGTGGGATCCCCGCGGGAATTTGTGAACATAAAATCCAATTGGAGAGCGAGACGAAACCAAGTGTGGAACATCAACGTCGGTTGAACCCATCAATGCAAGAGGTAGTAAATAAAGAGATTATCAAGTGGTTAGATGCCGGGGTAGTCTACCCCATTGCCGATAGTTCTTGGGTGAGCCCGATGCAATGTGTACCGAAAAAGGGAGGCATGACCGTAATTGAAAATGATAAAAATGAGCTCATCCCAATAAGAACGGTGACCGGTTGGAGGGTGTGTATGGATTATCGGAAGCTTAACAGTGCCACATGAAAAGACCATTTCCCTATGCCTTTTATTGATCAAATGCTTGATCGGCTAGCGGGAAGATCATTCTATTGTTTCCTTGACGGATATTCCGGCTACAACCAAATCAACATCGCATTGGAGGATCAAGAGAAAACTACATTCACTTGCCCCTATGGAACTTTTGCCTTTAGTCGGATGCCATTTGGTTTGTGCAATGCTCCGACTACTTTTCAAAGGTGCATGATGTCCATTTTCTCCGACATGGTGGAGGATTTTCTAGAGGTCTTCATGGATGACTTCTCGGTAGTAGGTGACTCTTTTGAGCATTGTCTTAACAATCTTAGACAAGTGCTTAAGAGATGTGAGGAAACCAACCTTGTGCTAAACTGGGAGAAATGCCACTTCATGGTGGATGAAGGCATCGTACTGGGGCATAAAATTTCAAAACATGGCATTGAGGTTGACCGGGCTAAAATCGAGATTATTTCCAAGCTTCCTCCACCTACTTCCGTAAAAGGTGTTCGAAGTTTCTTAGGGCATGCCGGATTTTATAGGCGGTTCATCAAGGATTTTTCCAAAATTGCAAATCCAATGTGCAAACTCCTTGAGAAAGACGCCAAATTTGTGTTTGATGAGAAATGCCTCAAAGCTTTTGAGGAATTGAAGCAAAGGCTCACCACGGCACCTATTATTGTCACACCCGATTGGTCTCTTCCTTTCGAGCTCATGTGTGACGCTAGTGGTGTAGCTATTGGAGCAATGCTTGGCCAACGTCACAACAAGGTTCTCCACCCGGTCTATTATGCAAGCAAAACACTCAATGGGGCACAAATGAATTACACGGTGACTGAACAAGAGCTTCTTGCCATTGTTTATGCCTTTGAGAAGTTCCGAGCTTATTTGTTGGGATCCAAGGTGATAGTGTACACGGATCATGCTGCTCTTCGCTACCTTATGGCAAAGAAGGATGCAAAGCCACGGTTGATTCGGTGGGTGTTATTGTTGCAAGAGTTTGACTTCGAGGTCAAGGATCGCAAGGGAACTCAAAATCAAGTGGCGGATCACTTATCAAGGCTTGAGGAAGTCGGGAGACCAAAGGGAGATCTTGAGATCAACGATGCATTCCCGGATGAACACATCTTGGCACTTTCTAGCACTTTTGCTCCTTGGTATGCCGATATTGCTAACTATTTGGTGAGTGACCTTATTCCGGAGGGTTTGGAATCCTATCAAAAGAAGAAGTTCTTGAGAGATTGTCGGCAATATTATTGGGAAGAGCCATACTTGTTCCGTGTTTGTGCCGACAACATCATCCCAAGATGTGTTCCAGAAGAAGAAGTTATGCCTATTCTAAAAGCATGCCATGACTCGCCGGTTGGGGGTCATCATGGGGGAAATCGAACGGCGGCCAAGGTACTTGAATGTGGTTACTATTGGCCGACAATCTATCATGATGCCAATCAAATGGTCAAGGCTTGTGACCAATGTCAAAGGCAAGGATCAATCTCCAAGAGGCATGAAATGCCTATGAACTTTGTGATGGAGATAGAAATCTTCGATGTGTGGGGAATTGACTTTATGGGTCCATTTGTGAGCTCTTGTGGGATGAAATACATCTTGGTAGCTGTGGACTATGTTTCCAAATGGGTTGAAGCAATTGCTTTGCCTAACAATGAAGCAAGAAGTGTGACTGCATTCTTGAAGAAAAACATATTCACTCGGTTTGACACTCCTAGGGCCATTCTAATTGATGGTGGGTCTCATTTTTGTTACAAGGCTTTTACGGGGCTACTAGAAAAGTATGGCGTCAAGCACAAGGTGGCCACACCTTATCATCCCTAATCTAGTGGTCAAGTTGAGGTTTACAATCGGGAGATCAAGAGCATTCTAGAAAAAACTGTTAATGCAAGCAGGACAGACTGGTCGAGGAAGCTAGATGACGCATTGTGGGCATACCGCACGGCGCACAAGACTCATATTGGTACTTCTCCATATCGGTTAGTCTTCGAAAAAGCTTGTCATCTACCTGTAGAATTGGAACACAAAGCCATGTGGGCTCTGAAAAGGTTGAACTTGGATTGGGCTGAAGCTGCAAATTTGAGGTTGACACAACTCAATGAAATGGAGGAATTCCGTTTCCATGCATATGAAAGTGCAGCTTTGTATAAGGAAAGGATGAAGTTCGTCCACAACAAGAAGATCTTGAAAGGGAGTTCAAGTCGGGTGACTTGGTCTTGCTCTTTAACTCCAGGCTCAAATTGTTTCCGGGCAAGCTAAAATCCAAATGGTTCGGTCCGTTCAAAGTGGTGAACGTCTCTCCTTATGGAGCTGTGGAACTGGCATCGGAAGATGGGTCCCGGACTTTCAAGGTAAATGGCCAACACATCAAGCATTACCTGGGCACAGATGGAGAAAAACATTTGGTGGAGCAGCTGGCTTTAAAAGATGGTCCGTGTCCGACCATTGAGTGAATCCAAAGGAACATCAACTTCGTCATGCTGCGACGTTAAATCAAGCGCTTCATGGGAGGTAACCCATGTGTGGTAACACTCTTTTATTCTTTGAATTTTTAATTTTTGATAGATAGATTTACTTGAGCAATTTAAAGTGTGTGTTAGAGTGCAGGGGGTTCGAAANATTGCAACTCTTTACATTTGGAAAATTATAAGAGGAAACACTACCCAACTATTGGGAAATATTGGGTAGTCATTTAGACATCATTTGCATATCAAAAGGACCTTCCATTAGAAATATATCATATTAACACCGATAGCATTACACTTCATTAAAAGGGGACACAACCTTGATTTCTTTAATCCAATTATTTACACTCTTAATATTCCAACTAGTTGTTAACTCAAAACAAACTCAATCCATACTCTTGTTACTATTAATTCACACTCTTGTTACCGTTAACTGAATGGAATTACGACTTTAGTCGAGCAACACACTATTCGAGTAACCTTTTCACACTTATTCCCTGTGGGATTCAACCCCAACCTTGTTGGGTTATTATATTTGACATCGACCGCCTTACACTATTTCTTAAAGTGTAATTTGAGCATATCAGAGGATGAAGAAGGATATAGTGGCATATGTAGCTCAGTGTCTAAATTGTCAGCAAGTAAAGTGTGAGTATCAAAGACCTGGTGGTTTGCTTCAGAAGTTAGAGATTCCTGAGTTGAAGTGCGAGCGTATCACTATGGATTTCGTTGTTGGACTCCCACAGACTCAGAGGAATTTCGACGTGGTATGGGTTATTATGGACAGGCTGACCAAGTCAGTGCATTTCATTCCTGTGGCAGTTACCTATTCTTCAAAGCGATTGGCTGAGATCTACATCTGCGAGATCGTCCGTCTTCACGGTGTGCCCGTGTCTATCATTTTTGATCGAGGTACGTAGTGCACCTCGAACTTCTAGAGGGAAGTACATCGTGAGTTGGGCACGCAAGTTGAGTTGAGCACAACATTTCATCCTTATACAGATGAACAGTCGAGTGCACTATTTAGATATTGGAGTATATGCTCCGCGCTTGTGTTATAGACTTTGGGGGTTCTTGGGATCAGTTCATGCCACTTGCAAAGTTTGCCTACAACAACAACTACCAGTCGAGCATTCAGATGGCTCCCTATGAGGCATTATACGGGAGGCGGTGTCGGTCGCCAGTTGGATGGTTCAAGCCGGGGGAGGCTCGGTTGTTGGGTACAGATTTGGTACAGGATGTCTTGGACAAGGTCAAGATTATTCCGGACCGACTTCGCACAGCTCAGTCCAGGCAGAAGAGTTATGCCGACCGTAAGGTTCGTGATGTGGCATTCATGGTCGGATAGAGGGTATTACTCCGGGTTTCACCCATGAAGGGTGTGATGAGGTTCGGAAAGAAGGGCAAGTTGAGCCCTAGGTATATCGGACCTTTTGAGATTCCTGATAGAGTGGGAGAGGTGGCTCACAGGCTCGCATTGCCACCTAGCTTATCAACAGTCCATCCGGTGTTCTATGTGTCCATGATTCAGAAGTATCACGGTGATCCGTCCCATGTGTTAGATTTCAGCTCAGTCCAATTGGACAAGGATTTGACTTATGAGGAGGAGCCGGTGGCTATTCCAACCCGGCTGGTTCGACAGTTGAGGTCAAAGAGTTATCCTTCAATTCGAGTGCAGTAGAGAGGTCAACACATCGGGCAACTAGTCCGATTTGGACATACAGAGTAGATATCCACACCTTTTCACCAGCCTAGGTACTTTTCTATGTCCGTTCGAGGACGAACGATTGTTTTGAAGGTGGAGAATGTGATAACTCGATAGGTCATCTAGAGTTTTAGACCTTAATTCTATGTTTTGAAGCCTCTGTTAGCTTCTTTAAGCCTTCCTTTGCATGTGCAGTCCGAGTATTTTTTCGAAAAGCTTTAATGTTAAAAAAAGTGATAAAATATAAAATTTCGCCTTAAAAATCTAATTGGGTTGACTTCGGTCAACCTTTTAAATAAACGAACTCAGATTCATACTTTGACGGTCCCGGTTGGTCCGTATCGCGATTTGGGACTTGGGCGTATGCCCGTAATCGAATTCGGAGGTCTCTAGCTCGGTTATCGCTTTTTGTCAAAATTTGATAGTTAAAAGGCTTAATGACCGGAATCCGGTATAGGTCCATTATTATATATAAGACTTGTTTGTCAAATTTAGTAAATAACGGAGTTGGTTTAACGTGATTCAGACGCTCGGTTGTTAAAATAGAAGTTCATAAGCTTTCTTGAAAATTTCATTTGATTTGGTGTCCGATTCGTAGTTCTAGGTGTTATTTTGGCGATTTGATTGCGGGAGCAAGTTCATGATTTTTTTGGACTTGTGTGCATGTTTAGTTTAGAGCCTCGAGGGCTCGAATGAGTTTCAGATAGGCTACGGAGTAAATTTAGACTTAGAAACAATGCTGGTGTGCTTCAGTTTTGGTGCAGGTCTCTGACCTCGCAATTGCGAGGCCAGTGTTCGCAAAAGCGATGCCTGTCATGATCGCAATTGCGGAGATAATCTTCGCATTTCAAAGTGAGGCTGGGTCAACAGAGTTCACAATTGCGATCAATATAGTCGCAATTGCAAGGAGTCCAAGTTCGCATTTGCAAACAAACCATCGCAATTGCGATGGCAGCAGAAGTGTGAAGACTTCGCATTTGCGAAAGATTTTTTCGCATTTGCGGGGTTCGCAATTGCGAACCCTAGGTCGCAATTGCGACATCTGCTTCTGGACTTAAGGAGGGAAAAACAGGATTTTCTCTCATTCTTCAAATTTCAAACTTAGAGAACCCCTAGAGGTGATTTTCCCAAGAGCCTTTCTTCCCTAACTCATTGGTAAGTGATTCTAACATATTTTCTTTCAATCTTCCATGACATTTTATAAGATTTCAACCTAAAATCTTGGAATTTTCATGGTAGAAATTGGGGGTTTGGGTAGAATTAAGGATTTTGAAAAATTGGAATTCAAACCTCAAATTGAGGTCGAATTTAGAAACAAATTACATAACTGGGCTCGGGGGGGTGAATGGGTAATCGAGTTTTGGTCCGAATTTTGTTTGGACCATGCGGGCCCGGGGTCGATTTTTGACTTTTTGGGAAAAAGTGTGGGAATTTTAAATTTATGCATTGTAATTGATTCCTTTTAGCAATATTTGATATTATTGAGTCAATTATGGTTAGTTACGAGTGGTTTGGAGGCGGATTCTAGGTGAAAGGCTACGGTAGAGCTCTGAGTTGATTGCGGAGTGAGGTAAGTGTTGAGTTTAACCTTGATGTGAGAGAATTAGGAACCCTTGAACTATGTGCTATGTGAATCTCATGTGTTGCAACATATATGCGAGGTGATGAGTGCTTATATGCCGCTAAATTACATGTTTTCCCTGATTTTCCGTTTTTCCTTAATTATCTCCTTCCCTGCCTTAACTGTTATGTGCCCTAAATGCCCTCCATACTTTAATTGCTAATTGTTAATCATTGTTTCCCCTATTAAAAATGTTCGACTTCTTCATGCTTTCATGACTTGCTGCTATTTACCTTAATTGACGTACTTGCTCCTTCTAATTGTCATTTACTGGACTGGTCTTGCCGTGTAGTATTTCATACGTGAATTTCCAAGTTGGTACAAGGTTTCCTTACTATTTCAGCTTTATATTCATCAGTTATGGTGGTTCTTGTGATTTGAAATATAAAATTGATTGTACTTAGCGATTAATGGTACTGATATGGTGGGATCGGGTTGTACGCCGGAACAGGTGAAATAAGGATGGATTGATGCGGAGGAATAAGGGTGAATTTTTACTAATGCGGTGGGATCGAATCGCACACCGCAACAGATGAAATAAGGGTGGATTGATACGGTGGAATAAGGGTGAATTGTCATATTAATATTGTTATATGGTGGGATCTGGTTGCGCCTCGCAATATATATTGATTATAATTGTTGATATTGTTACGAGGAATAAGAGAGGATCGTCTTGTACGGTGGGATCGGGTTGTACGCCGCAACAACCTATGTGTTTCTATTTCCTTGAGGTGTGTTGATTTTCGGTATTTTCACTTGAAACTCTAAGGATTGGTAATTCTGATCGTCACTAGATTATTTCTTGAGGTTGTAGCTATTATCTTTAGTTGACTGTCATATTCTGTTCCGTTCCTTTTTCTGTCTTTATTATATACTGCGTATAGGTTGTAGTGTGAGTGACCTGTCTTAGCCTCGTCACTACTTCGTTGAGGTTAGGCTCGGCACTTATAGAGTACATAGGTCGGTTGTATTCATACTACACTTTGCACTTCTTGTGCAGATTTTGGAGTCGGTCCCAGCTGCGGTTATTAGCATGCTCGGATTGTATAGTACATGGGATAGTTTCAGTAACAAGATCCCTGAAGAGTTTACTACCAAACTAGATGGTTACGACAAAGCACTACTGTACAAATATTGCATGAGAAATAACTTGGTAAGGTTCTTTAACAAAATCTTATTTGGTAAAGATTTTTAGTAGTCATGTAAAAGAATGCCTGAGAAAGTTGTAGATGCATGGTTATGAGTCTAAGTGGGAGATTGTTGGGCCATATACTATTAACCATGCATTTGGATATAGTATATTCTAATAATTATCATGGTTAAAAGTCTAAGTGGGAGATTGTTGGGATATATACTATTAACCATGGGTTTGGTTTAGATATATATTTTTTATAAAATAATTATTTATTCAATTTTAATAAAGTTTTAAATAGATCATATATTAGTCTATGTCCCTTTGCTTATATAGTAGATGATTTAGTGTATAGAGTTTAGCGTATACACAGAAGATTAAGTCATCGGTTCTTATAAGTATAAAGTTTGAGTTCACAATCTAATGATGAAATTGGACAAACCAGATGATTGTATCACAAGATTAAATATGATTTATCTTGATTATGAGAATGGTTTAATTCCAACTTCTTGTGCTAGTACATTTTGTATGTATTGAACGGACCAAGTAGAGATAAGTATTTTATACTAACTTAATAAAATAAACTCTCTAGCCATTAAATGTACTTATACTCTTAATCTTGATATAATTATTATTAGTTGTGTACATTATTATTGTTTTGATTTATTAAAAGGCGAAATTCTTTCGTGGGTCAATATGCTTGGTAAATTGGATAATAATAATGTACATTGGCGAAGTAATACCTAGTTGATGGAATCCTTGTCTCGGCTTAGAGATTGATGATACACCTTTAGGAAAGCTTATAAATTTTCATGTGTAAACCCGACCGGTGGATTTTGTATCCGACACATGAAATAAGTTAGGCGAAAGTCTAATGGAAATAATCAATAAATTAAATCGTCAGTAATTTAATTTAATTGATTAGTATCTGAATCTTAACATGGGGAGTTAAATAAGATTTAATGGATGAATTTCGAAATTAAAATAAGGAGTGCAATTACAAATTTTTAGTGAAATAATTCGTAATTAATTATGGTAGATATTAATTCAAAAATTAGAAATTAATACCATAATGGAGCCTTGTTAATTAAATTCTGTGGTCCCTACTGTGCCTAAATAATAGGAAATAAAGGAGTCCTTTTTCTGGTGAAAAAGAAAACCCAACAGGTTTTGGAAAAGAGTTTTAACCCTTAAAACTTGTTCTATAAACACATAAGGTTTTCCACCTAGAGGGAGTAGTACATGGTGGCCGAAATTTTCAGCCAAGTTTTCCTAAAAATTTCGCCCACACGAAATTGCTATTTCCGGATAATATTTGGGTAACACAGTAGAAGACCGTGGAACGTTCGAAGATCGTGATCGTGCGGGTGATGGAGATTTCATCGAATTGCTGTGGAATTGGAGGCTCACGTGATAGAGGAGCTTTATTCACGCTTCAAAAGGTAACCGGTGAAATCCCATTTATACTAGTTGTCTAAATTACATGTGATTTTGATAATGGAATTGCTTTCGCTGCTTATTATAATCCATCAACACTGACTACTGCTATTGTGTTGCACAACATCTCCATCCTCAGAAGTGACAACTACTCAATGAAAGGCTTCTCTCAGCTCTTTCCCCTGAGAGTATATAAAAAGAAAGTTAAAGGAATCTTTCTTTAAATTTAGGGATAATTGCATAAAAATACAGTCCGCGTATGTGCTTTTTATCCGTATAGCCATCATTTTAAGTTTCATCCGTATAGCCCATTAAAGTCTCACAATATGACATCATTGTATGGATATAACTTTATAGATCTCTATGTGATTTGTTATTCTTTGCACACAACCAACTTAAATCGATCATATACATTCCTATTGCAACTACAACAATGCAAACCAACTATAATGCAACTTGGAAAAAAATTAAATTTTCTTCTGTTCCAAGTTCTAAATAGCGGAAACAAAAGAAATAAAAAATAAAAATTGCAAAAAATTGCTACAAATTCGCAATTTGGCAGAGAAATCAACAAAAAATTGACTTATACATCGATTGTTCGAGAAAAAGTAAGAAAAAATTTAATTTCAGTTTTAAGTCCACATATGTTGTACATGTATAAAAATGTATAACTTAGTATAAACTCGTATATGGAATGTATAATAATGTATTCCAGTATTTCACCAACACAGAAAAGCAAAATTAGCTTTAACTGCACATGTGAAAGAGGAACTTACTTCGAAGAGAAAGACCACTGCACCAAAATCAATCAGAAATCGCGAATAGAAGGAGTAATGTTGTATAACATTATTTAGACACCTAATAAACAACATTATACAATATTATACACTTATTATAATTTTGTATAATGCTGTATAAATTGTATAATGATGTATAATGTTGTATACGAAAATAAAATTTCACCTTCAATTTCCTTTTTCAACTGGTATGATTCTCAAAACCAATATTAATCATGCTCAATCAACCCAGTACTCTAGATTCAAGTTACTAAAAGCTTTTTTCAATATTTTTAGCTTCACCCAAATAATTTCACCATGATTTTTTCACCAAAATACATCTTCCTCAGGTCTATTTAAAAAACGCATAAATTGAAATAGGCTTAAAATCTCAGTCTAGAACTTTAATCTTGAAGAAATTTCAACAAAAATCAAGAACCCAGTTCAGCTTTTTTAGTCCAGAATTTCAGTCTTGAAGAAACTTCAACAAAAATCAAGAACCCAGTTCTTTTTCCCATTTTACCTCACCAAATTCATTCTCAAAGAGTTCCAAAGTAGTCTAACTGAACCAAATCTCTAGGTTGAAGCTTCTTGGACTATTATACATTAATTTCAATAGCACCCACTCGAATTTGAGCATGATTCTTTCATAAAATTTCAGATCTGAAAAGCTTCTAACTCCCTCAACCTAATTTTTGGTTTGGATATCAAAATCTTGACTTCACAACAAACTTAGGAGAGGTGGCCACTGGAGAGGAGAGAAGAAGAGGAGAAAATGTAGAAGAGATGAGTAAAGATTGTTTGGGTTAAACATTGAAACTTTTATTTTAAGACACATACAATATGGGTCTCAGCGTGTAAGATCCCAAAATATGGGCTCTTTATGGTTACCGAATTGGATTGGGTGATATACAGTGTAATTGTTTCTTAAATTTATTAATAAGATTTATATATTTAAAAATTACATAAAATATTACTCTATTTAAGTTATGACACTAAATAATTCAAAGTATTTTAAAAAACCGTAGTTAAGAAAAACTTCATTGACTCTTGACATAGTAATAGTGCTTGATCCATAGAGTGCAATACATAATACATGGAGTATTTTGGACGCAATATCTTGTCCGTTTGATTTTCACTTAGTTATCTCGCATACAGCGTAGAGGTAATTGAGAGTTAAAATGGGCTTCGAGAGACATTATACATTTATATTTCATATCAATAAATACAACTTCTATAAAAATTACATACATATTTGTTTATCAATAAATACAACTTTTATAAAAATTACATAGATATTTATTTACCCTCAAAATAGGATAACAATTGAATTTGTAAGTGGTTTTAAGGGTATGCGTATTAACTCGATACAAAGTGATAAATTAAGTTGCAATTGAAATAAACATTGATAAAGTAAATTCAAATCATACGAACTGGACAACTTTAATCTTGGAAGGTTAGTGACCCTAGAACCGGATGCACTTCGATCGCTATCAAGATATAGAAGAATAAGAGCTTAAAGAGAATACCAATTAGTATTGCTTGGAATGCGTGTTATTTTGGTTATCAACAATTTATTGAAAGGGTGATTGATATGTAGCAATTTACTATGTTTTATGCTAGACATTTTGATCGACTTGAAAAATATATGTGTGTTATAACGTCTTCTATGAATTATGATACACCCTTTATATAGCAGAGGAGTCCTACTTTAGGTACAATTCTATAAAAGGTAAAAAATCTCTTGATTTACTGATTGCCGGTTCCTTATTGATACGTGCCGAGATTCCCGCCGTAATATCCGACCGGTTACAAATATTTCGGTCTCCTATTGGCTATGCTAACAATGTTTCTTCGAGCTCGTTCGAAGCTAGGATCGATTCCGGGATCACGGCGTCGATATTCCCGAAGGCAGACGTCCTGCCCCGGGTTCTAGCCAGGTGGGATTTGGGGTCGATCTTCAGTCCTTTATTGCCACGTTTCCAGCCCGACCTACCATGTCGCAAGCGAGCTCGATTTTGATTGTATACAGATAGTCCCCTCGTTTTTTGGGAAGTAGATGGTGAGAAACGACATGAGTTTCCGATTCTTACTTCGATACCCCGTGACAGAAATGACAAAACAAACGAAACGTCTCGTCAGTCAAGTCTTGATGGTATTAAATACATGTCAGCCACCAGTCGGCCATTCCTGGATGTGAACCGCCGCTGAAATACTATAAATACCTCTTCCTTTGTTCATTCCAACTTTATATCCAAACCTTCTACCCTCGTACCTTTGAAATTTCAATACTTTCTAGCAGTTATACGCTGGTTATTTGAGATCCTTTGCAAGAACTCTTGTTCAAGCCAACAAGTGCACTCCTTCATCTTCCTCCCTTCCTCTATTTTTAAAGAAATGGCAAAGACTTCAAAAACCGTTCCCCAAAAAGAAAACCCTTCTACTTCGTTGCCGGTTACTTAGGCCAAAGAAACTGTTTCGCGGACTGCCATCAATAAACCAATACCGGAACCCCCTTTGAAAATGTTCGTCCCTGGAGGATGCCTAGTAACCGCCAATTTCAAGGTTGAAAAACCTTCCTCCGTATGAGGCTGGTGTGACGAGGTCTCGAGATATATATGCTCGATCACTGAAGAAGTCCTCTCTATGGTCAAAAAGGATTGCAATTGGGTTGACAAACACGTAATGGTTCCCGACCCCAATGAAGCCATCACCACCCATGTCGAGGGATACCAAAGTGTTTACACTTATCCCTTTACATTGGGCCCGATGGACCCGGTCATCGTTGAATTCTGCAAGAGGTACGAGGTATACCTCGGTCAGATTCATCCTTTGCTCTGGAGGATCATGATCCTCTTCGGTTCATTGTAAGCAGAATCGATGGCTGCTCGTTCACCATCGACCGTCTTTTACGCTTGTACAGTCCCCAAATCTTCCCGGGGGGGGGGGGGGGGGGAGGTGGGACTGATATAGCTCGTGCGCCGAGCCAACAAGGCTCCGTTCTTGAGTATTGACGAAGATCGGGATCGGGGCTGCAAGGTCGCTTTGTCCGAGTGAGGACTTCGGACTTGATCCCAGCAGAGCGCATGCCGTTCCCCGAGAAGTGGAACACATCTCGTAAGTATAATTTCGCTTTCGAAAGTTAGTTCTATAGTTTTCTTCTTCTTTTTTATTGGTGCTCTGTGATGGTGCAGCTGTTGCTCGGATCCGAACGTGATAAGTGGGGATTTTGACTACTTATTAGCGCCCTTTCTAGCTTTCATTTTTGTAAAAAAAATGCTCAATTGTATTCCCGAAAACTGATGAAATATGCTTAATTGCAGGAGTATTGTAAAATGAGCCACAAAGATGAAATCCAACCCAAGAAGGAGTGATTTGTACGGAAAAACAAGAATCAGGAAAAAAGCTAATGTGCGGAATGCAAAGGAAATCCAATAGAGCCTTAGAACGAAATGCGGACTGCACAATTATTGTGCGGCCGCAGAAGCTATATCAGAGCTCAAGTTCAGAGAAGTCTCATTTCGAGCCTAAAGGAAATGCAGACCGCACAATTATTGTGCGGCCGCATAAATCAAATGTGCAGCCGCATTTAGAATTGTGACGTCAGCAGAAAGACCCTATGCGGCCACACTCAGATTTGTGCGGACCGCAGAACAAGAGACTGCGACTGCAATCCAAAATTGTGCGGCTGCAGAATCTAGCTCCTGTCAAGACTCAAGCGTAGTGCGGACTGCACACAGAATTGTGCGGCCGCAGAATCTCCGAAAGGATAATTTTTTCCGAAAATTTTAGGTGTGTATAAATAGACTTCTTTCACGAAATTAGGTCAAATTTTGAAGATTGAAAAGTCTATAGCCGTTTTGCTTTCCTTTTAGGAAACTTTAGCTTATATTGGTGATTTTATATTGGATTTTCATCTATTATTCATAAAATATGAGTTTTATCATTATTTCTTCTTTAGTTTCTTCAATACCTGATATGAGTAGCTAGATTTTTAGTTAGGGTTGTGACCCAACCCTAGCGTGTGAACCTATTGGGTGTTTGATTTAATGTTTATGGTTGGGTGTTTATTATTTAGCCTTGTTCTTGCTTTTAATTGTAGAATTAATGGTTGCAAGCAATAGTTCAAGCCTATTTGACTTGGTCTCTTCTTGAGAAAGAGAGACTTAGTCTAGGAAAATAAGGCTGTCAAGAATTTAGGATGAAATCAAGAGAATGATAGTCCCGATTAAAGGGTTAAACCTAGAGATAGTAAAACCCGACTTTAGCAATGTATCAACTATTTTGTTCAATACCCATTTGGGTTTGAGAAAGCCAAATTGGGCAAAACCACTCTCTTACCGAGAGGTATTGAGTGGGTAATTGTGCGTTGATTGCTATGATACACCCCGACCAACAAAATACGCCTTAAAGCTTACAAGTCCATTAGGCAAACACCTAGGCGAAAGTCACAGCCCTGGGCCTTTTATATATTTGAAAACCACATCAAAAACAATATTCTCTAGTTTTATATTTTAGAATTGGAATCCTTAGTGTAATTTTAGAAGTAAAATCAAAACAACTATTTGCAGAAGTACAATTAAGATACTTCGTACCCTCTACCCAAATATATACCACTAATCCCATCTACGCTCCCTATGAATTCGATCCTAACTCCTAGTTGGGTAATATTATTGCAATCGACCATTTCACAACCCCGAATAGAGGTGTGACTTGGATGAGATCAGAACGCCGTCTCTCAACTCAAAGAGTGCGTTGAGGGCATCGTATCACAGATGTCTTACTCCGAGCGCTCGTGGTGCAAGCCCTCGAAGGGTCGTTGGGAGGCCCGTTCCCATGGTGAGACTCCTTTCCTGAGTAGGTAACATTTGGAATCCTCTTTTATCGTTAAGTCCTTACTCCCTTAACTTCTTTTCGCAGGTTAATCCAAGGATGCCGAACTGAGGTCTCCAGCCGGTAGCGAGGACTTACCTACCGTGTCGCCTGCTCTGAGACAGGCTGAAGAGAAGAAAAGAAAGAGGGGTCCGAGTTCTCCGAGCTCGGAGAAGAAGAAAACAAGAAGAAGGCTGGTGTACAAGTCTAAAAAAAGCACCAGTGCTCGAGCACCATCTTCAGATTCACTCTATCGACTGAGGGACGAATCTGAAGAAGAAGGAGAAGCCTTCGATCTGATGGCCCGCGTGTCGTCGCAGCTCGAAGGGCATGGGGGCTCTAAACTAGAGAGAGGCGAGGCCGATCTGCCTCAAGCTTGGGAGGCCGACGAAAAGGCTATGGCCGAGGCTTCCCGGGATGTGGGAAATACCTCGAAGGAATTACATAGGATGATAGATATCACTGAATCGCTCTCGTTCACTGACTCCATGTATAACGAGGCTCAGACAGTGAAAGAACATCCCAATGAGGGGGCCCACGGGGCGGACGTCCCCTTCTGCAGCTTCTTTGATGGCGTGAATTCTATCGCCACGGAGGACGTCACCGAATTGGGTGACATGGAGGTGCCAGAGAATATTCCATCTTCAAGGGCAAGCGGGCCTTCCTCAAGCCTGAAACAGACCAACCGGTTCCCAGCTCCGAGTGTGGATCTTGACCGGAAGCGATCGATCATCATCTCCATTCCGGAGGATGCCCGTGTCCTCTTTACCCTCGTATGGGTGGTCAGTTACCTTCGGATTCTAGTGACCGAGGAAGACCAAGCCAAGATGAACGAGGTAGATGTGCCCTGCCTGTTCAACGAAGCACAACAGGCGCTAAACCTGGTAACTGCATATATCTCTTGATGACTTTAATTTGAACTTAGACTAATTTATAGATAATCCTAAAATTTTTCTTTGTGTAGGCCTCGATGCTGCATCATGAAACTTTTCTTCGATATCCGGACGAGCTGATCAGCTTGAAGCCGAGGTCCAAGGCCTCACTGAGAACAGAGATACTTATAAACTTCTCAGTGAGCAGCGTAAAGGGGAGGCTAAGAGCCTCCGAGCTGAGCCGGAGGTAGCTCTGCAGGAGCATGCCGACCTGGTCGAGCAGGTAAGAATATTTGAAGTTAGTGACGATGAGCTAGACTTGGTGACTAATGGTCGAAATCCGAAGGTCCAACAGAAGATCGATCAGATCGACCAACTCCGAGCTGCGATGGATGTAGTCAAGGTCGAGACCGAAGAATGGAGAGGCAGGATGGACTTCTTGGCCTCGGAAAAAGGAGACTACTCAGGCGCAGCTAACTTCAGCTGAGGTCCAGCTTCGAGCGAGAAAGGAAAAGGCCGAGGTGGGCCCCTAAAGGTTGAGGAGCTCTAGTCTCAGCTAAGACCGGCTGTCTCTTATCGAGAAAGTTTTGCCAAGAAGTTTGAAATGGCCAAGTTGGTGGTTGTAGTGGTTAAAGGCGATGCCGATGAGATGGTGGCCCAATATAAGGCCAATGCCGAGGCGGCCCAGGATTGACTGAAGGATATCGTCGAGCACGCGAAGCGTCAATCTCGAAGGGAGGCCCTCGAGGAAATTCATGCTCAGGGTTTTGACTTATTAGCCAAATTTGAGAGTGCTAAAAGGCTCGAAGCCGAGGCCATGAAGTTGGCATATCCAGAGGATGAAGAAGACTCCGAGAGTTCGAGCGGATCCGAGGGTGGAGGAAACTCCAAAGGCCCTGGCGACGAGGCGGGCTCTAGTGAAGACCATGCCGTTTAAGTGCCTTGTACGTTTTTCCTTTGTTTTTTGTGTTTTGTTACTTTTGTACTTTTTGTCAAGGCCGTTTGGCCTTTGTAAAGACTCTATGTATATATAATACAAGGCTTCTTTTTTCCCTTCGACAATTTCTGAGTTTGTTTTCCTTTGCTTTATTCTTTATGTTTGCAAAAATCGAAATGCCTTAGCATGACATAGTTAGGTCATCTTCGAGGTTCGAACAGGCCTTCCCTTCGATATTATTTTGTTTAAGGCATCGTGGGGGTTCGGCATGACTGTAAACTTTTTCCCAAAGTACTTATAATTTTTTTTATTATAGTTTGCCGAGGGTAGCTTTTAGAACAGTTTAGAAATTTTGAATGCCTTCTTTTTTGTTACAGGTCTCAGACGTCTCCAAGCAGTTTTAGTATGGCCGTAGCCTTTTTAGTTCGGGTTTTGCCCAGTGGGATTTACCCCGAGTTATTCGGGCTTGCCTAAGATAACAGTCTTCGAGTGGGGATGGCCGTAGCTTTTAAGGTTCGGGCGCTGCCTAAAGGGTCTTATGCCCCCGGACTCTGATAGCCCGGACCGTCCGAGTTTGTCTTTGGACGAAAGTCCCCGAGCGAGAGCGATCCCTTGAACCCGGATAAAGGCGGCCCTTGGGCTCGATACCTTTAGGGGATCGAATGTAGGAAATTCCTTAAGAGAAAAGAAAGAAAAGAAAAATCTTTAAAGGACAATATATTTCTTCGCAATGTAGAGATTTTTGTGCGTAAAATATATGTGGTTACACATGTGTACAAACTTTATGTCAGGGATCGAGTAGTCTATGTGGGCAGAGTTCATTCGACAGTTTGGCCCTTACAGTAAATCCTATCGATCGAGCCGAGACTATTTGGTCACAAAGTTTCTTTCCTTGCTAAAGTCATTGTCCATGGGTGATGCCCCCCAGTGTTCGAGGCCAATCATAGAGAAGCCTTGAATACTGTCGTTGTGTTCTTTAACAACGATTTTTAACCGACCTTCAGTTCTAAGTTAGCACGATTACTGTTGCCTCGTTAAAAACCTTGCTGGAAAACCCATTTAGGACAAAACCAAAGGAAAAAGAGTGCAACGCATGCTTTCAGGCGTAAAAATTGTATCGTTCTTTGACGGTTGCCTGTAAGTGTTAGTTTGAAATGCAAATAAGAACAGGAATGAATGGGGTCGTACCTTAGCAGTAGTATCGCTTAGAGTGAGTTACATTCCAGTTGTTCAGTAGTCATTCACCGTTCATTGCTCCGAGTTTGTACGATCCTTTTCCGGCGATCTCAATAACTTGATATGGCCCTTCCTAGTTCGGCCTTAGCTTCCCTTCGTTCGGGTTCCGGGTGCTTAGTGTGACCTTCCTTAACACTAAGTCCCCGAAATTGAAGTGTCGAAGGTTGGCCATGCGATTGTAATACCTCTTGGTCCCTGTTTTTGGGCGGCCAATCAGACAAGGGCTGCTTTGCGTCTTTCATCTAATAGCTCCAGGTTCGTATTCATGGCCTCGTCGTTTGATTCCTTGGTTGCATATCGTAACCTGAGACTTGGTTCTCTGACTTCGACCAGTATTAGAGCTTCAACGCCATAAACCAGCGAGAACGGGGTAGCCCCGGTACAGACTCCTTCGCGTCCTTTTCCATGTCGATCTAATGTAGCTGGCTCTGATTATCTTTCGAACCAATGATTCGACACTTGAATGATTTCCGCGGGTGCCTTCGTGAATTTCTCTCAGAATGTACTCGGTATCTCCTAGTCCTAGACATATCGCGAGTGAGCGATTGAATGTTCTTGTGAATATGGTTCCATCTTCGGACAAGCTAAACCGGCCTGCCTATGTATGCAGGGCCCTCGATTCTTTTGGATCTGAAGGCAGTTCCGGTCTTCAGATATTCTATATATTTGCTTCTCCAGTCCCAAGTCAGGCTCGTTGAGTTTATCTCGGTGTGACCTTTTTCTACTGCCGATCTCATGAGTTGTACGATTGCCCCCTGTGAGCACCTAATTTTTGACCATATTTAGATTTTCACTCACTTTTTAGTGTTTAAATAGTTTTTAAGTTTAATCTTAATATTTTTGTTTTATTTCACATTTTTATAGGTTTATTTTTGATAAATTGAAAACAACAAAAATAGTCACAATTTTACATATTAATTCTGTTCTTGTTGCCAAAAGAAAGAAAAAGGTTCCAAAAATATATTTTAAAGGGTCTTCTTTATCCTTTTCATGTTAATGATTTTAATAAATGAATTTTGAGTAGTTAGCATTTTTTATCTTTCTATATTAATCAAGTAGGAGTAGTATTTTATTTTATTAACTAAAAATAAAGAAAGAAAAGAAAATTAACAAAAAAAAAAGGAGAGCCAATGAAGAATGGCCAAATGCCATAGATTCCAACTTATCTCCATAACAAACTCCCACAATTTAAGGAAACTACACTACACACAAGAAAGAAAAAAAACAGAAAAAATGGGACGGGATCATTTTTTTGGGGGGAAGGAACATTTCCTTCTTTTGCTTCCTATTCTATTGTCACGCCCCGAACCTGGGCCTGGACGTAATACGGCACTCGGTGCCTGACTATATGTGACCGAGCGAACCAACTGGCTGGCTGAATCAAGATGTGGTATCATAACATACTGAATGCGGAAGATAAACTAACACATGCTGATATACTGAAAGTCTGGATGATATAAATCAAAGTGCTATATACTAATACAATTCTGAAACATATATGTAGCCAACATAGCTTAATATGAAAAGCATGTGACTCTGTCTAAGTGTTACTCTAGTCTATGAAGCCTCTATTAAAGTATTGAAAACATTAACTATCTGTAAATACTGAAAGGCTGTAAAGTAATGATAATGCCCCGAAAGAACTGGGAATTACCAAACAGCTGATACGAGAGTCGTAGCGCTCTGAATCGTCAACCTGTAAATCATTACCTGCATTGTGAGATGCAGGCCCCGGGCAAAAGGGACGTCAGTACATTTGAATTGCACTGGTAGGTAAAGCAACTGAAAGAAAGAATTATAACTGCTGAAACTAATACTGAGCTGATAACTGAGAATTGATAATTGATAACTGAAATGATAACTATTGAAACTGAAACTGAAATGATAACTGATAACTGATAACTAAAATGATAACTGGTAACTGAATTGATAACTGGTAACTGAAATGATAACTGATAACTGATAACTGAAATGATAACTCATAACTGAACTGATAACTGGTAACTGAAATGATAACTGATAACTGATAACTGAAATGATAACTAATAATTGAACTGAACAAAGGAAGTAAGGATATGAATACTCCCTCTTCTGAATGATGAACAACCTGTTTATCTGAATAAGCTAGGGCCTCGGGCCCAATATATATGTGCACAAGCTACGACCTCAGGCCCAAGTATACGTATACATAACTACGGCCTCGGGCCCAAAAATGCATAAAGCATAAACTACGGCCTCAGGCCCAAACATGCATAAAGCATAAACTACGGCCTCAGGCCCAAACATGCATAAAGCATAAACTACGGCTTCAGGCCCAAACATGCATAAAGCATAAACTACGGCCTCAGGCACAAATACAGGTGATCAACATTCAGGAACTGAGAATCAAACTGTAATACATGATAGTGAAATACTGAATCACACTGAATTACATGATACTGGAATGCTGGATCACACTGAATTACACAATACTGGAATACTGAATAGGTCTAGACTAAGACATGTATTCTTGAACTAGTTATGAACACTGAAACTTCAACTGTTTATGGCATACTGAGTAATCTATACTAAGACTCGGGAGAATCAAACCCAAGTCTATATTGAATACGCACTGAGCTCACAACGTTCAGAATGAAAGTCATGATCGAGCTATGAAGCTAGAGAATAGAAGTTCTGCAACTATTCAAGGAGCTAGGCTTAACTATATTTCTGAGGCAATTAGTAACGTTGTAAAAGAAACGTAATGTAGAGAGTTAGCCTCACATACCTTAACTTCCTGCTCTTGAGCGTAATACAACGTTTATCAACCCTTTCAACTTTAATCTATAGCAATACAAGTCAAAGGGATTCAATATTAGCTATGATTCTCATATTTTGGTCACTTAAGCATTTTATCAAACACTTGGTGAAAATAAAGCTTCATAGTCCTTATTAATGGTGTCTCTACACCCACTAACCCATTCTCATGCTCCTAGATAAATTCTAAAGTCCCAAATAGTTATAATCAACCTTATTCTTTATCACCCATAAGGTAATCAACACCCACAACCAATAATAACCAATCAACAACCCGAATCTATCACCGTTCATGCTTTTCTATCAAACCCATCAACTCATATCTCATGAAATAGAGTCTATAATCATTAATTCAATGATAGAATCAATTAGAGGGTGAAGATATTACCTTTTTGACATTCAATCTTCTTGAATTCGAGTTCTTGGGTTTCTTCTCTCAACAATGGTGTCCCAATCGAATATCTAATGATATGAAGGGTTTACCCATGTTAATAAGATGTTGGGAAATTAAAATTAACTTAGAATCACCATTAGAACTTACCTTGGGTGGTGGATGGACCCTTAAGGCGTTAGGTTTTTGAGAGTTTTCCTTTCTAGAGCAAGTTTTTATATTTTGGGGCTGTGGGGGACGAAATATAGCTAAAAAATGGCTTCCCAAGTCGGCCACCGCGTCCCAGTAGGCTCGACCGCAGTCCTGACCATGGTAAATCGCTGGGACACTGCCTCACGACCGCGGTCGCGGTAAAACGCGGCCGAACGCGGTGGTTACGCACTATTATGTAAAACGGCCATAACTTTTTGCACAGAGCTCCGTTTGGGCTGAACAATATATCGTTGGAAAGATATTTCAAAGGCCTAAAATTTCATGCTTTGTATTTTCCCAAATTCCTTACACAGTTTCACTAAACCGTGCTGGAAGACAGACCTTCTGCAAACTTAGTCGATTTTGTCGAATCTTATGCACCTCACTTTCCATCTTGATTCTGAAACTACTATTTTCACCCATAATCATCCCGATAGGACTTCATATGTCCAAAATAGAACCTTACTACTCCTTTAACTCATTCATATACTGAACTTAATGACTGCTGCATTGACTGAATATTGGTCTGCCATGGATACATGAGTACAGAACTAACATGGATATTCAAATATTGAACTGGCACGAATATTTGAGAATTGAACTAACATCAATATCAGAGTACTAAGTTGGCATGAATATCTAAGTATTGGACTGACATGAGTAGCTGAGTATTAAACTGACTTGAATATCTGAGTATTGAACTGACATGAGTATCTGAGTACTGAACTGGCATGAGTATGTGACTACTGAACTGACATGAGTATTTGAGTGCTGGAAACTTGAATGTTATTACATGACACGTGAAATACTGGTTGTACCACCACTAATTCCGGTGGCAACTCCAACTCATAAGCTAATTGACCGATCCTTTGCAAGATTCTAAATGGCCCAATATAGTAGGGACTATACTTTCCCTTCTTCCCAATCTCATAATGCCTTTCATAGGCGAAACTTTCAGAAACACCCAATCACCAATTACTTTTAACATCAAGGAAATATCCTCAACTATTTAAATAAAGTGCTCTGCCTCTCCATAAAGTTGACGACGTTCTTTTTCATGTCGTTCAACCAATAAATCTCCTTGGTCATGATGCATATTTGGGAACCTGGATGGAAACAATACCTAGAATTATGGGCTTTTAACATGATCTTCCCTCTTTAAGTCCATCTATGTCTGGGACACACAATCTGTCCTAGTACCTCAAAGTACCATCATCTCCCCCTTATTCAAAAGCCATCGTCTTATACTTGTGAATCTCCTCTTTCAACTGCAACACGTAGGGATCATCAAATTGTTTCTCCTTCTCAACGGCTACTAAGGGGGAACAAGTCCTGTTCTAGACAACAACTCCGTCATCTTTAGAGTCCGAAGTCGAACTCTTAACTTGGCTGGTGAACTTCTTTTACCAGAGTTCTCTTGTCTACCTCAATCATGAGTTATACTTCCCACACTTTATCTTCTTAAGAACTTCCTGAAAATACTTATAGAATTGTTGTGAGCTAAGTCTTTAACTAGTACTCCGAAGACTAGAGTCTCGTGCAATGGCACTACCCTCGTGATACATAACTGGGCATGATTTTATAGCTTTCTATGATCACTTTATCATCAATAACTAAGCTCAGTGATCATTCTACTCACTTTGTGTTTCTTACACATGCTAGGCATATTCCTTGTGGTAATTATACAATTTTTCCTCATTACCGAACTGATTTTCTTTTTCATATCCCATGCTACTATTCGAGTTTCAGATCTCCAACTGGACTTACTGAAAATTTTTACATCACTCCTTAGACCAAAGGTCTTATACTTGTGGATCCTTCTCTTTTTGCTGGGATCCAAATAACTTTCCTTATTCTCTGCAATTCTTTGCACTCTACGTCAATGACGACTCATCTTCCAACTTACTTCTGAGAAATCTTTCTTACTAGGAAAAACTAAATTATTCACTTAACGGTAAGCTAATGTATTCAAAACTATCATATACAATCTTAATAATTTAACTCTGCTCACACTGTCAATCCTGGAGAAACCACATTACGATAATTCCTAAAGGCTACTCTTCTGTAGTTTGTGCTCTCACTGCTAGTTAATTTTTTTCCCCACTATCACTGTACTTCGGGTTTAACTTAAACTCTTTGGGTTCTAACACGTATTCGGTATTTCAAGCTGTCATCCACTCTCTAGGGTTAACCTGGCTAAGTGAAATCTTACCTCTACTAGCCATGTTGAGCTAATTCACAGTATCTACTCAAAACTTACTTACTATTCTGTTACTAACCACCTGCTAGCGTCATGTGTTCATGATCTGCTTTGAATAACTAAAGTGAAGCATAAGGTTATTTCTAACTTCCCTCATCATCCGACCCTATTGTGAGGTCGTATACTATCTTTTTTTTTTGAACTATGTACACATATCACACTTAGGGAAAGTTCATATATCTTAAACGAATTTGGAATACCCCAAACTTTCTATATACTTCAAAATCACTTCAGACTATAAAACTTCGGCCTAAACACATATTCACATCATTTGAAGGGGAACCGTCATACCTTTTATCTCACAATAATAGCCACTTCTTATAGTAACTTACTAATGTGGTACTTCTAGTTCTGATTTGTATAAATCTAAACAACTTAAAATCGTTCCCTGAAATTCACTATTGGCTGCTCTTGGTTCTCATTGCATGCATCATATCTTCTAGTCATTTGCATGAGTTCTATGAAAAATACATCTCTAATAATAACAATCGTTTTTGACTCCTAGGTATTTTACCCTTAGGCTCTTTTCTGTCCAAACTATAGTGACCAATGTTAGGGTCTGACATCTGAACTATCATCATCCTACTTGTGGCTCCATTTCCAAAAATTAAATGAAGTTGTTCTAGGAGGTAAAACACATACGAATACACTACCATGCACAAACTTATCTTTCAAAGTATACCATCATCAGATAAATCACTTCATGTACCGTCCCGTGAGTCTTCGGTCTTAATCCAGACCTAAAATATGCGAAGGTTTCTCTATAATCACTGTTACTTATATTTTCTTTGAGAACCCATATGCATTACTGTATACTCACAAGTCACCAAAAATTTTGATACACTGAAAATTGTATTATTAGTAAACATATAACTGAATACTGGAGTACTGAATAACCATAAACTTGCTAACTGAAAGACTGTATAACTGGTAAATGAGGTAAACTAATAACCATAAGACATCATAACTGCTTTTGTACTTTCTGATAAGGTTATGCTCTAATATGTACTACTATCCATTGAATCACACTTTTAACGTCCTCTCAAGTCTCATATTTACCAACATGTACTCATAATTATACCCCAATGGGCAATTATCCTCTCTAGGACCTTAGGTTTCTCCTGCGTGCCGCTTGGGCATCCAATACGTTTGGAATTCGATAGGAAGAAAAGGTTACCTATTGCTCTAAGGTTCATGGCACGATCTAGAGTAGAAAGAAATGAGACAATCTTGGATGTCTTGGTAGTTAACCATTTATATGAGTGGCTGGCACACACATATAAAGGAAACTCCACTGGACACGGCTTTATAGACTCCCTAGGACACTTGAACCTAGTGCTCTGATACCAAGCTTTGTCACGCCCCGAACCTGGGCCTGGACGTAACACGACACTCGGTGCCTGACTACATGTGACCGAGCAAACCAACTGGCTGGCTGAATCAACATGTGGTATCATAACATACTGAATGCGGAAGATAAGCTAACACATGCTGATATACTGAAAGTCTACATGATATAAATCAAAGTGCGAAAATACTAATATAATTCTGAAACATATATGTAGCCAACATAGCTTAATTATGAAAAGCCTGTGACTCTGTCTAACTGTTACTCTAGTTTATGAAGCCTCTATTGATGTACTGAAAACACTAACTGTCTGTAAATACTGAAAGGCTGTAAAGTAATAACAATGCCCCGAAAGAACTAGGGATTACCAAACAGCTGATATGAGAGTCCTAGCGCTCTGAATCGTCAACCTGTAAATCATTACCTGCATTGTGAGATGCAGGCCCCGGGCAAAAGGGACGTCAGTACATTTGAATTGCACTGGTATGTAATGCAACTGAAAGAAAGAACTATAACTGCTGAAACTAATACTGAGCTGATAACTGAGAATTGATAATTGATAACTGAAATGATAACTATTGAAACTGAAGCTGAAATGATAACTGATAACTGAAATGATAACTGATAACTGAACTTATAACTGGTAACTGAAATGATAACTGATAATTGATAACTGAAATGATAACTGATAGCTGAACTGTTAACTGGTAACTGAAATGATAAGTGATAACTGATAACTGAAATGATAACTAATAATTGAACTGAACAAAGGAAGTAAGGATATGAATACTCCCTCTTCTGAATGATGAACAACCTGTTTATCTGAATAAGCTACGGCCTCGGGCCCAATATATATGTGCACAAGCTACGGCCTCAGGCCCAAGTATGCGTATACATAACTACGACCTCAGGCCCAAAAATGCATATAACATAAACTACGGCCTTAGGCCCAAACATGCATAAAGCATAAACTACGGCCTCAGGCCCAAACATGCATAAAGCATAAACTACGGCCTCAGGCCCAAATACAGGTGTTCAACATTCAGGAACTGAGAATCAAACTGTAATACATGATAGTGAAATACTGAATCACACTGAATTACATGATACTGGAATGCTGGATCACACTGAATTACACAATACTGGAATACTGAATAGGACTAGACTGAGACATGTATTCTTGAACTGATTATGAACACTGAAACTTCAACTGTTTATGGCATACTGAGTAATCTATGCTAAGACTCGGGAAAATCAAACCCAAGTCTATATTGAATATGCACTGAGATCACAGCGTTCAGAATGAAAGTCATGAACGAGTTATGAAGCTAGAGAATAGATGTTCTGCAACTATTCAAGGAGCTAGGCTTAACTATATTTCTGAGGCAATTAGTAACGTTGTAAAAGAAACGTAGTGTAGGGAGAATCATTAAAATTCCCAAACATAGAGAGTTAGCCTCACATACCTTAACTTCCTTCTCTTGAGCGTAATACAACGTTTGTCAACCCTTTCAACTTTAATCTATAGCAATACAAGTCAAAGGGATTTCATATTAGCTATGATGCTCATATTTTGGTCACTTAAGCATTTTGTCAAACACTTAGTGAAAATAAAGCTTCATAGTCTTTATTAATGGTGTCTCTACACCCAATAACCCATTCTCTTGCTCCTAGATAAATTCTAAAGTCTCAAATGGTTATATATAATCAACCTTATTCTTTATCACCCATAAGGTAATCAACACCCATAACCAATAATAACCAATCAACAACCCGAATCTATCATCGTTCATGCTTTTCTATCAAACCCATCAACTCATATCTCATGAAATAGAGTCTATAATCATTAATTCAATGATAGAATCAATTAGAGGGTGAAGATATTACCTTTTTGACGTTCAATCTTCCTGAATTCGAGTTCTAGGGTTTCTTCTCTCAACAATGGTGTCCCAATCGAATATCTAATGATATGAAGGGTTTGCCCGTGTTAATATGATGTTGGGAAATTGAAATTAACTTAGAATCACCATTAGAACTTATCTTGAGTGGTGGAGAGACCCTTAAGGAGTTAGGTTTTTTAGAGTTTTCCTTTCTAGAGCAAGTTTTTATGTTTTGGGGCTGTGGGGGACGAAATATAGCTAAAAAAATGACTTCCCAAGTCGGCCACCGCGTCCCAGTAGGCGCGACCGCGGTAAATCGCTGGGACACTGCCTCACGACCGCGGTCGCGGTAAAACGCGACCGAACGTGGTGGTTACGCACCATTCTGTAAAACGATCGTAAAATTTTGCACAGAGCTCCGTTTGGGTTCCACAATATATCATTGGAAAGCTATTTCAAAGGCCTACAACTTTCATGCTTTAAATTTTCCCAAATTCTTTTTATAGTTTCACTAAACCCTGATGGAAGACAGACCTTCTGCAAACTTAGTCGATTTTGTCGAATCTTATGCACCTCACTTTCCATCTTGATTTTGAAACAACTATTTTCACCCATAAGTATCCCGATAGGACTTCTTATGTCCAAAATATAACCTTACTACTTCTTTAACTCATTCATACCTAATCCGAATGTGCGGAGTGTTACATCTATATAACACATACACAGAACAAAGAGGAAAAAATAACGAAGAACATCTGAGGTGATTTGGGAAAAATAAGCAAAAAGGGGGATCTGGGGGGAAAACGAAAAATAGATAGGAAGGGGGATTTGGGGGGAAAACGAAAAATAGATCTGGGAGAGGGATAGAGATAGAGTGAGCACAAAAACACAACGCGTACCTCCCTCTTCACCCATCCTCCTCAGCCTCTAAGCTCGCCCAAAAAATGAGCTTT
This sequence comes from Nicotiana attenuata, assembly GCF_001879085.1. Taxonomy (NCBI): domain Eukaryota; kingdom Viridiplantae; phylum Streptophyta; class Magnoliopsida; order Solanales; family Solanaceae; genus Nicotiana; species Nicotiana attenuata. The sequence goes on from NW_017670746.1 coordinate 388,069, forward strand.
GCAAACCACTGAAACCCAGCTGAAAAATCCACCCCAAACAGCCCTTCTAAAATCCAGCAAAATCCAGCAGCTTTTTAGCTGCAATAACCACCAAAAACCAGCCTTCAAACCTTCATAAATACATCTGAAAAATGCAGTAAGGAACCTGTACAATCCCAACGTAAACCCATCGCTTTTAGCACTCCCAAACAGCCATGAATCACCCATCAAAATCCATCCTAAGAGAGCAGCAAAATAAGCTGCGAATCTGCTGAAAATCAGTCCAAAACCTCACCTCAAAGCAGTCCCAAACCCAGCCATTAGAGCCGCCCAAACCAGCCCAACAAACATGTCAAAGCTAAGCCAAAAATCCGTGATAACGAGCTTCTGAAAACGCCACCACAGGCTCGATTCGAGCCGACGAGCTGTTCGTTTGCAACTCCAAGAGTTTCTGGTCGAGTTTCTCCGGCGCGGTCATAGTCGTTGTTTGAGTTCACGTGCCAATTCATCTTAGTTATCGTGTACATGGCTGGAGTTTTCCTTTAAATAAATAAAAAGGCTTCGATCCTTAAGGTGCAATCCTTCTTTCTTTACTGTTTCTTCTCCTTGGTTAATTTTATACTTTGAAATATATGAATGCTGCTATTATTTTGTTGAATCAAGTGTTCTCAGCAAATTGATGACTTTGAATGTTTGATGCTTTTATTAGTTGATGTTTCTTTGGCTTAATATTGCCTGTATCAAATAGCAGTAAGGTACTGCTGTTGAATGACGTGCACATTTTTTTTGGATTTGGTGGAATAAACACAACTAATGTATAAGATAATACAAACAATGAATGATCTAATTGTGTGTGTGGGGGGGGGGGGGGGGGGTTAGGGGAGG